>NC_056726.1:1080268037-1080335537 GCF_019279795.1 Protopterus annectens | reverse complement strand
TTAACCCCTTCAAAGGGGATCCGTATCTGTCTCCCCGGGAAGACATGATCGACAACCATGATGCTTTGCCAGAGATGGTCTGCACCTGTCACCCCCGGGATTTAGGTTACTGCTAAAGCTCTTGCCACCCTATAGTGCCTTTTTAGGCAAGGTTCAAAGACAAAACCACCACCATAAAAAAAAGCATGCAAAATCTGAAGGTAATGCTCCCCAATGCAGAAGTCTAAACCTCAAAATGCACCCCTCGAGGCACTCCTAAAATGGAGAACATTGATATCTGTGCAGTAACTGGACCTGGTTTCCAGGGAGCACCCTGCAATACCAGGCTACAACTCTTTCCACATTTCTGGCCACAAAACAAGACTAAAACACTAAAGGTGGAGGAGTGTCCTATTCACCAAGGATATTCACACCACCAGGCTAGTTGCCCAACACAATGCATCTGAAATTCTCCAGGTGCAACTAACACTAAAATAAGACTGCAATCCAAATTGTAGCTTGCCACAGATCCCCACCATGCCCCAAGATTCAAAATACACCTTTTTTAAACATACTGGAAAATATTAAATACAACCAAACACCCTAATACTGGGGATTTCAACTACCCTGCCATTAATTTGGGGAAAAATACTTGGGGACCAACACCTTTTCCCAATGGTTCTTGGAATTCATAAATTCCAATGCCCTGGATCAACTAATCCATTGTCCCCCCAGGGCTCCAATATCCTAGACCTGGTCATTACCAACATGGAGATAGATGCCCCCACCAGTGGTCACCCCTCATTGGTCAGGTCTGACCATAAGCAAATCACCCTTGACATCCAATCCCACCCCACCCCCAGTAAGGAAACTTGTCTAAAAAACTTCTCCAAAGCCAACTTCATGCTACTCAAGTCAGAAGAGACAAACTTCATGACACCCATGCAGAGGGTATCTGAAAATTCGACTCAAATCTGCACTAAGGCACTGTATGAACACATCCATTCGTGCATGAATCCTGCCATCCCAAATAGAACCAAGATGCTCTCCTCCAAAAAAAGGAAGCCAATCTGGTGGTCCCCTGCTATAAACAAACTATACAACAGAAGGAAGAAACTGTTGCAGAAAAGAGGAAAATCCCAGGATGCAAAAAACTCCTTTACCAGCCTCAGTAAGAAGCTGAGATCCTCATAAATCCTCAAAAGCTAGTTATGAAAATAAAATTGCCAAAGATTCCAAAGAAAACCACGGGGCATTCTATAGTTATGTCAAGAATCTAAATGGCAATGCTCAAATCTGCTCTGAGCTACAACAGAATGGCATTAAATATACTGATCCCAAGGATATTGCCAATATCCTGGCAGATCAATTTAGTGCCAACTTCACCCCCCCTCTCACCCCCTAAAGGGCCCATCTCAATACCAAAAGATTGCCAAACTCTGGTAATCATGGCCAACAGGAAACTGCACCCCTAACTAAGAATACAGCATCCAGGGACCAGATGACATCCCAGGCTGTGTACTACATGAACCACAAAATGAACTGGTACCTCACCTAAGTGTCATGTTTAATCATAGCCTCACCTCAGGCTTCATGCCCACTGAGTGGTGCACAGCTTCATTTTTCCCATTCCAAAAAAGGGGGCCACCTTGGATCCCAGGAACTACCCCATCAGTCTGATGAGCTTTATCTGCAAGGTCATGGAATGCCTTATCATGGAACAAAACAAAGACAATGGCAACCTTCAAACACTGGACCCCACCCTTTTGGGGTTTTTGAAGGGCCAATCTTGTCTCCTGAACCTGACTGACTTCTTGAAATCAGTCTCAGAGCTGTGGATGAGGGTAAGGCAGTCCACACAGTTTTGGACCTCGCCCGGCCTTCAACACCATCTCCCACTCTGGAATCATAGATAAACTTACTAAGCTGGGCATAAATCCCCATCACTCTGTGGGTTGCCAACTGGCTTACTGACAGAACCCAGACTGTAAAAGTGCAGACTCCAAATCCAGCTCCAGACAAGGGACAAGTGGAGTACCTCCGGGTTCAGTTCTGGGACTGCTCTTGTTTAGCATCTACTTCTCTGAAGTACAGGCCAACACTAAGGGACTCTGGCTAACAAAGTTTGCAGATGACTGCAAACTGGGAGCCATTATTGAATCCCAAAAGGGCCTTACAGAAACAGATGCTTGTGCCAGAGCCATGGTCTCAAGCTTAATGCCAAGAAATGTATAGTTATCCTTTGGAAAAAACATGTACCCTAATTACCACATAGGTGGCAGTACACTAAACATCAAAAGTGTGATGAGAGATTTTGGGACACAGGTGGACAGTGGTCTCACCTTCGAAACCACATTGCCACAACAGTCAGGAAATCCTTCTATGTGACACTCCTCATCACTGACCGCTTTTCATCCACATAAAGGAGGTCCTTGTCCCACTGTACTCATCCCTCATTAGACCCATTATAGAGTATAATTCCCCATTTGGTATGTACCTCACAAGACATCTGCAACAGCTGGAAAGTTCACAGAAATACCTCACTAAAAGAATTCAGGCCTAAAGCAGATGTCATATGCTGACCATCTAAAAAAACTCCAGCTATACCCGTGGCATATCATGAACTCAGAGGGGATCTCTGCTTAACAAACAAGGCCATGTCAAACCCTGAGCTGTTGGACATGCTCCACTTAAAAAGTCCCAGTTCCTCAGAGGACACACTCCAGGGATCTAAACCTTGTCATCACAATGAACAAAACATGCTGGAGGGAATAGGTTCCTGACCCAGAGACTCCCATACTCTGAAATAGATTGCCCAAATTCAAGCAGAGTGCCTCCTTTGGCCCCCTTCAAAAGGAACCTTGATGATTGGATGAAAAAAAAAATTCACCTCAGGAATCATGTCAGTCGCCCCGCTAAACAGGGGTCCAGGGAAGCAAATATTGTGGGAAGAAATATCCAAGCAATTGTTATGGCTAGGCTTTATAGGCCCTAGGGCCGATAGCCTAGTACCAACCTATGAAAATCACCCCCCTTTTGTCCCCCCTCTCTCTCTCTCTTTTTTGTGTGTGTGTGTGTGTGTGTGTGTGTGTGTGTGTGTGTGTGTGTGTGTGTGTGTGTGATATATATATATATATATATATATATATATATATATATAAGAGAGAGAGAGAGAGATCGATAATGTGATTGACAAAATGTTACAGTAGATAAAAGTGACTACTTTATAAAAATGACTTCTTTTTATACAAAATTGTCTTAGTGTACTTTGAACTTATTTGTCTTAAATGAGTAGTTTCTTTAATCACAAATTTTAATTATTTTTCCTTTTAATATTCTTTCCCCCCAAAAATGGAAAAAAACCCCGTTTTTTTTTGCAAAAGCATATGATCGAAGTTTAAAAAAATCAGTTCATGCAGTATTTAAGTAGCTTCTCCTCCGGAAGTCTGTATTTTGGGGGGTTGGGTGTTCTCCCTCAGTGTGGAACGACCTTGGAGTTTGTATGTATAAGATGCAGGGGATATAAAAACTCTATTGTTTGTTTTGCTGCTGGCTTCCAGAGCAGAAGCAAGTTCAAAGTCCTGTGGGAACAATCTTTTAAATTTCAATATAAATCAGTCTGTATAAAGTCTATACTGAAATGTCAAAATTCACAAAATTCATTTTTTATTGTAAAGAGCAAAACTATAGAACAGTTCAAAGCAATGAAAAAATATTAAAACTGCATTTCTATTAGTGATATCACACTAACAGGCAGCAGCTCACCTAGCACTCAAATTCCACCACCCCCACACACGTACACACGCACACAAAACCAAACATTCAAGAACATGCATGCATTCATACTTACGTACACATTAACACAGACATAAAGTCACATTTCAAACTCGCATAAAGATGATCCATTTTCACTTGATTTTGTATACACTAAAAACAATGCATAGTCAATTGAAAGCACTAGGAAGCTTGAAAGTAATGCAAGAACTCTCCTTTCCTTGTCAATAAGGAGAAATTAATTGTAGGCACTAAACAGCCTATAATTGCAAAATACCTTGCAAAGGTAAGGGAAAACAGCTCTTCTACTTTACAAAAAAAGCACCTAAACAGGTATGTTCAAGGGTCAGCTTCCGGTGATTTCTCCTGTCCACCTGGTGAATCTGGGCATACTGGGGCAATGGGCAACTGCCTCATGTACACAGACAACCCTCACCTCCTACCACCAAACAATATAACCTGTGAGAGATGCATTTACATAGCCAAAATGGAAGCAAAGCTCTCTCTCCGGCCAAGATTGAGCTAGACAGTCAAGAGGAGAAGGTTAACACCTGCACTACACCTCAAGCAATGCATAGCCCTTCAAAACCCACACCATCAACACCCACACATAGCAAAACAAACCCACATATTTGGACGCCCCTAACATTAACCTGCCCAAGCAACAAGGACCTACGAAGCTGAAACACAAACAAACACCAGTCACAACCAAAGTGACACATAACTCACAACACCAGTGTGCCACCAAACAATAGCCCGCAAGGCAAGTCAATGTACCCAACACTTTAGTCATAGGTGACTCTATAGTCAGGCACATTGATGTCCCACTCACCAGGCTGAACAAGGAGAAAATTACAGTCAGCTGCCTGTCAGGCACCAGGATCCATCACATAATGCATGCACTGAAGTCACTCCACAACAAGTACAAATACGACTCTGTCATTGTCCATGTTGGAATGAATGACTGGAGACATACCTCCATGGACTACATGAAAAGAGACAGGGAAGAGCTCTCGGATCATGTGGCCCAGGCAATTATGACCCTAGCCCTGAGAAGCATCCTGCCTTTGTCCAGAATGATACCGCAGTATAAGGACAAAATGATTGACTTCAAAAATTGGCTAAGCTTCTGGTGTCATTCAAAGGGGATCCGGTATCTGTCTCCCTGGGAAGACATGATCGACAGACCATGATGCTTTGCCAGAGATGGTCTGCACCTGTCACCCCTGGGATTTAGGTTACTGACTAAAGCTCTTGCCACCCTTATAGTGCCTTTTTTAGGCAAGGTTCAAAAGACAAAACCACCACCATAACAGATACAAGCATGCAAAATCTGAAGGTAATGCTCCTCAATGCCAGAAGTCTAAACCTCAAAATGCACTCTCTCGAGGCACTCCTAACAATGGAGAACATTGATATCTGTGCAGTAACTGTGACCTGGTTCAAGGCTCCAGGGAGCACCCCTGCAATACCAGGCTACAACTCTTACCACATTTCTGGCCACAAAATCAAGACTAAAACACTAAAGGTGGAGGAGTGTCCTTATTCACCAAGGATATTCACACCACCAGGCTAGTTGCCCAACACAATGCATCTGAAATTCTCCAGGTGCAACTAACACTAAGTAAGACTGCAATCCAAATTGTAGCTTGCCACAGATCCCCCACCATGCCCCAAGATTCAAACTACACCTTTTTAAACATACTGGAAAATATTAACATACAACCAAACACCCTAATACTGGGAGATTTCAACTACCCTGCCATTAATTGGGAAAACTACTTGGGTACCAACACCTTTTCCCAATGGTTCTTGGAATTCATAAATTCCAATGCCCTGGATCAACTAATCCATTGTCCCACCAGGGGCTCCAATATCCTAGACCTGGTCATTACCAACATAGGAGATAGATGCCCCACACCAGTGGTCAGCCCCTCATTGGTCAGGTCTGACCATAAGCAAATCACCCTTGACATCCATATCCCACCCCCACCTCCCAGTAAGGAAACTTGTCTAAAAAACTTCTCCAAAGCCAACTTCATGCTACTCAAGTCAGAAGAGACAAACTTCATGACACCCATGCAGAGGGTATCTGAAAATTCGACTACTAAATCATGCACTAAGGCACTGTATGAGCACATCCACTCGTGCATGAATCCTGCCATCCCAAATAGAACCAAGATGCTCTCCTCCAAAAAAAGGAAGCCAATCTGGTGGTCCCCTGCTATAAACAAACTATACAACAGAAGGAAGAAACTGTTGCAGAAAAGAGGAAAATCCCAGGATGCAAAAAACTCCTTTACCAGCCTCAGTAAGAAGCTGATATCCCTCATAACATCCTCAAAAGCTAGTTATGAAAATAAAATTGCCAAAGATTCCAAAGAAAACCACGGGGCATTCTATAGTTATGTCAAGAATCTAAATGGCAATGCTCAAATCTGCTCTGAGCTACAACAGAATGGCATTAAATATACTGATCCCAAAGATATTGCCAATATCCTGGCAGATCAATTTAGTGCCAACTTCACCCCCCCTCTCACCCCCTAAAGGGCCCATCTCAATACCAAAAGATTGCCAAACTCTGGTAATCATGGCCATACAGGTACAAGCTGCACTCTCTAATTCTAAGAATACAGCATCCAGGGGACCAGATGACATCCCAGGCTGTGTACTACATGAACCACAAAATGAACTGGTACCTCACCTAAGTGTCATGTTTAATCATAGCCTCACCTCAGGCTTCATGCCCACTGAGTGGTGCACAGCTTCATTTATCCCATTCCAAAAGAGGGGAACCACCTTGGATCCCAGGAACTGCCACCCCATCAGTCTGATGAGCTTGATCTGCAAGGGCATGGAATGCATTATCATGGAACTTATAAACAAAGACAATGGCAACCTTCAAACACTGGACCCCACACAGTTTGGGTTTGTGAAGGGCCAATCTTGTCTCCTGAACCTGACTGACTTCTTGAAATCAGTCTCTAGAGCTGTGGATGAGGGTAAGGCAGTCCACACAGCCTGTCTGGACCTCGTCATGGCCTTCAACACCATCTCCCACTCTGGAATCATAGATAAACTTACTAAGCTGGGCATAAATCCCAGCATCACTCTGTGGGTTGCCAACTGGCTTACTGACAGAACCCAGACTGTAAAAGTCGCAGACTCCAAATCCAGCTCCAGACAAGGGACAAGTGGAGTACCTCCGGGTTCAGTTCTGGGACTGCTCTTGTTTAGCATCTACTTCTCTGAAGTACAGGCCAACACTAAGGGACTCTGGCTAACAAAGTTTGCAGATGACTGCAAACTGGGAGCCATTATTGAATCCCAAAAGGGCCTTACAGAAACAGATGCTTGATGCCAGAGCCATGGTCTCAAGCTTAATGCCAAGAAATGTATAGTTATCTCTATTGGAAAAAACATGTACCCGTAAATTACCACATAGGTGGCAGTACACTAAACATCAAAAGTGTGATGAGAGATTTAGGGACACAGGTGGACAGTGGTCTCACCTTCGAAAACCACATTGCCACAACAGTCAGGAAATCCTTCTATGTGGCACACCTCATCACTAAGGGCTTTTCATCCAGAAAAAAGGAGGTCCTTGTCCCACTGTACTCATCCCTCATTAGACCCATTATAGAGTATAATTCCCCATTTGGTATGTACCTCACAAGACATCTGCAACAGCTGGAAAGTTCACAGAAATACCTCACTAAAAGAATTGCAGGCCTAAAGCAGATGTCATATGCTGACCATCTAAAAACACTCCAGCTATACTCTGTGGCATATCATCTACTCAGAGGTGATCTCTGCTTAACATACAAGGCCATGTCAAACCCTGAGCTGTTGGACATGCTCCACTTAAAGAAGTCCCAGTTCCTCAGAGTGACACACTCCAGGGATCTAAACCTTGTCATCACAATGAACAAAACATGCTGGAGGGAATAGGTTCCTGACCCAGAGACTCCCCATACTCTGAAATAGATTGCCCATACATGTCAAGCAGAGTGCCTCCTTGGCCCTCTTCAAAAGGAACCTTGATGATTGGATGAAAAATAAAAAATTCACCTCAGGAATCATGTCAGTCGCCCTGCTAAACAGGGGTCCAGGGAAGCAAATATTGTGGGAAGAAATATCCAAGCAATTGTTATGGCTAGGCTTGTATAGGCCCTAGGGCCGATAGCCTAGTACCAACCTATGAAAATCACCCTCTCTGTATGTCCCTCTCTCTCTCTCTCTCTCTGTGTGTGTGTGTGTGTGTGTGTGTGTGTGTGTGTGTGTGTGTGTGTGTGTGTGTGTGTGTGTGTGTATATATATATATATATATATATATATATATATATAGAGAGAGAGAGAGAGAGAGAGAGATCGATAATGTGATTGACACAAATGTTACAGTAGATAAAAGTGACTACTTTATAAAAATGACTTCTTTTTATACAAAATTGTCTTAGTGTACTTTGAACTTATTTGTCTTAAATGAGTAGTTTCTTTAATCACAAATTTTAATTATTTTTTTCCTTTTAATATTCTTCTCACTGGACCACAGGGAGAACGTGCAGACTCCACACACAATGCACTTTAGTTGAGAATCGAACCAGAGAACTTCTCACTGAGAAGCAACAACACTAACCGCTGCACCACCGCGGCCTTAAACATGCCTAATTCAACCTTTTTAATGCCTGCCCTGTTACTTATTTATTCATTGGTGTGTCTCTTTGTTTTTGTTTACCGGGAAAGTCTGACTGCTCGCAAGTCCGTTTTCAGAGGAGACCTGGGGAGAAAAGCTCCACATAAAACAGAAAGTGCAAACATAATTTAAGGTATTTTATTTATCTTTTTTTATTATAAATAAAATGTGAACTAGAACAACTGCCGGACCGTGAAATGGGGTTGATTTATTCGAGCTTAGCTGCTATGTTTTTGGGAAGATGAATCTCAATCAATCAGGGGCAAAGCTCAGTAGAATCAGGGTCATTTATCTATAACTCTAATTATTGTCATTATTTATTAAATGCGATTCAACAACTTTTCTACAAAAGTCACCATTTTGGGGGGAGGGGGATTAAGAAGGATGGAGATAAAATTTGAGTCAAATCAGGGAAACTTGAACCATACGCTGTCAACCCCTTATTGCAAGAAATCTGGACAAAGTCTGACAAAATGGGGGTGGGGGGTGGACGGCGACAAAGGCCTAAAATAGGGGGGGGGCAGATTTTAAATATTTCTTTTAAAAACTTAGAAAGTTGCTGGAGTAACAGGATTTGTTTTAACATACATTTTCTGAAGGATTTGAAGTCTAAAATTAAAATGTATATCATTATTTATCCTCAGATCATTCCAGTGATTTGCAAGAAAACCACAAATTTCAAGAGGAATAGATAAAGAATATGAGGCAAAAATATGGACAGTTAAGATGTATGTTTGAGAGATATGGGCAGCATATATAATTTCACCTCCTGTATCAAATATTAGGAAGCCTGTAATTTTTTTAAGTTAATTACTTTCTCTTCAGTGAAGAAAAAATTATATAAAACGCCTACTTTCCCGTATGGGTTGCTCAATTATGCCTTGATTTTGTTACCATGTATGTGTCACTAGGGTAATAAGACATAAGTTTTGTTTTTAAATTGTTTTTTAGCTTTTTTTTAGTTGTGACATGCTGTAGTTATAATGCCATTCTGTCATTTGGGTAACTGCTGTGGTGAAATTCAATAAACTGCACAGCTTCCTCAAGTATAGTGGTGGTTTTATGCGTATTTTTTAATTGACCATCATTCTTGGGGAGTGTGGGATGAGGGTGGTACAGGGGAGAAAATGTTATTTTCTTTTATACTGTGTGTTTTATTTTCAGTTGTGACCTGTTAAAGCTGCAACACTGTGCTTTCAAGCATCTGAAGTGGTGATGTAAAGTTAAGTGTAGTGCTGCACTGAAATGCCTAAGGGTATAATAGCAATCTCCATAAGTTTATAGGTTCATAGGCATGTGCTAGGCTAATGGGTCTGGAACCAATATAAACCTAGCCCAAGAAGATTCCCTGGCATGATGCCGCCCAAAGTTAGTTCCCAGTGCCCCTGTCAAGCAAGGCCACTGAAGGGATCCCTGGGGTGAACTCTGAGACTTTTTCTTAGCTGAGTAGTTTGTGGGTACTGCCTGAAAGTTTCACGATGAGATGTGAAGGAAGGGCCTGAGGTATTTTTTTGTTAAAGGCAAGCGAGCCTTTTATTAATCACTTTACCACATTGAATAATGCTGCATTTCCTTTGTGGATATTTTGAAGTTCTACTTAGTACAGGAATGGCCTAAAATCCTACTATACAAAGCTGTCATTAGATTATTTCTCCTACATAAGAATTTTTTATCCCTGTGTTTACCCCTACTACCCCAATTTTGTATAGCTTTACACCTCGTATCAGCTAAATACCTTTTGTTGCTTAGGGGCAAGGCATTCCTCCTTTGGTAAGATGCCCCTGAAAACTTTTCAGCTGTGTAAAACAGTCAATGTGGTCGTAATACAGGGGTTTTGTCCTGAAAATCTCATAAGGTAACATAGAAGTATTGTTAGATGAAATTAGGTTGTAATTTGATTCAGGATGGCCTCTGGAAATTGATTGAGAAACTGTGATATTTGCCAGTCACTTAAAAAGACATGTAGCTTTTACTTTACAATAAGATAAAAGCTATAAACAATAAGCATATAATGATATGATTTTTGATCTAAGGAGAGTGTTTCTTTAAAAAACTGCTCTTTTTTTATTTTAATATGTTGTGGCAAAAAAGTGAAATTTAATATTTGATTTTCTAATAATTAAAATGTAAGATACAGTTGCTGCTCTAGTTTTGTAAGATCAGTTTAAGGTTACAGATACACATGCCAGTAGCATTCCCTAAAAAGTTCATAAAAATGATAAATCTTTTTGGAAAATACAAGCTTTTATATAAAAACATCAACAATTACCAGAACATTTAGTGATTGAGGGTAGTCAATAGAGAAATCTAGACTGTGCAGTGGTGCAGCGGTAGTGTTGTTGCCTAACAGCAAGAGATTCTTCAGTTCAATTCTTGGCTGGGTACCTTTTCTATGGAGTCTGCATGTCCTCCCTGCATTCAGGTGGGTTTTCTTTCCTCCCACGTTCCAAAGATGTGCATCTAGAGCTTTTCTTCCTGGGCCTCTGCCAAAAATTGGACTTTCCCAGTAAACAAATGTTAAATTAATACTGCATATTTTATTATAGATAAGTATAAAAGTATTCAAATTAGTTACAAATAAGTTACTATTAAAACTAAAATGGTGATGTGCGTTTATGTAGCAGAACCTATTTAGCAGTTATGTAAAGGGCTTAAATCTTTTTTCTTCTTCATCTTCTTTAATTTGTGGGAATGTGAGTGCGGTGACAGAAATATTTATTTTTCCTTTGTAAGGAACCATAATGCCGAACTTGGATTAAATAAGGAATTAATCCAGAAATCCATTTTTCTCCTTGGGGGGTGCATTATGCAAGCAATAATGCCTGACAGGGTGTGTGTTAATGTGTAATTCATGCGGTGTCGGGCCTGTACACCCCTGAAAGGGCATTAATTGCACATTCACACACCCTGGAGGGCATTATTGCATTTAGAGAATGGGCTCTCTGTAAAATTGTGTTTTACTTATTTATATTTTTTATTACTATATTATTTTTTTAATATATTTTGGATGTAAAATAGTTCCTCCGCCTAATGTTTCTAAGTTGCTGTAGTATATGTAAGTAATGTTGGAGGAATAATTTTACATCCAAAATATAGCATTTAAAAAAATATCTAGATATTTGCTTTATTTTTTGGTCCCGTACTGCTAAAATGGTTTCTTAGCAGTCATTTGGGGATTGAAGTCACTAAATAATTACATACATTTGACTTTTAGACTTTATTTCCTTCAGAAAATGTATGTTAACACAAATCCTGTTGTTTAACTTACTTTTTATTTTTTTATTTAAAATCTTGCTATTTTGGAGCCTTTGTTCCCCATTTATTTAAGGCTTTCTACCCATTTCTTGAGCTAAAAGGTCAAGAGGTACGCAAACCTCTCACCTGCTGCTGCCACTGGTCCATCAATCTCACTGCCTCTCCCTCTGACACACAGGCACCACCCCACACACTCACACACCCTTTCCCCTCAGAAAATGCAAGTCTTATTAGCCACTTTGTGATTTTTTAAACAGGGGTACGATCCTGTTTGGAGCTTTTACTCCGTTTACTTTACATTTTACTCATTTAACTAAGAGACAAGGGGTACGTAAACCTCTTGAATGCTGTTGCTGCCAGTGATGGATCACACTCCCTCTAAGCAATATCACTCACAGACAGAAACCTAAACACACATGCAGAAACAGAAACATACACACATACCTCTAAACTGTACACATTTTCGCAGAATGTTCAGATTTTTGCCTCACATTTTTGGTCTGTTTTTCATAAAATTGTGGTTTTCTGGTAAATTAGTAGCAAATCATTAAAGACTGAGGTTAGAAAATAATGACAGACATTTGAGTTTCACATGTCATATCCTTCAGAAAATTCATGCTAATGCAAAACCTATTATTCTGTCATCTTTCCCATTTTGTAAGAGCAATATTTAATAATTGGCTGTATTTTGGGGCCTTTGTTCAACTTTTATTCATGGTTTTGTCTATATTTCTTGCTCTAAGAGATTGAGAGGTATGACAAACACACACACACACACACACTTTTCTTTTATATTTAGAGTTTGTACTCGCTAAACAGCAAAAGAGCTGCTTAGTGAGTGTAAAATAATGGCTCAGTTGTTCTTGCATTCACTCACATGCATGCATATGCTCACACACACAAATTTAAACACAAGCACACTTTTGTTTTTCTTTCTTTTTTAAATATATTTGACACTGGCTAAACAGCAGTAGCGCTGCTTAGCGAGTGTAAAATAATGGCGGTCAATTTGTTTTCTCAGTCCGAGCTCAGAGTGGCTTGATATGCTGCTGTAAAGTTGCGGACATGTTTTTCAGTGAGCCTTACTTGTACATTCATAGCCTGCTGGAGAATGCTCGTTCTCCAATCAGGGTACTGATGTACAGTAAGCCCATTACTTGTACATTAATACCCTGCTGGAGAACGCTCGTTCACCAATCAGGGTACTGATGTACAGTGAGCCCATTACTTGTACATTAATACCCTGCTGGAGAACGCTCGTTCACCAATCAGGGTACTGATTGACAGTGAGCCCATTACTTGTACATTAATCCCCTGCTGGAGAACGCTCGTTCACCAATCAGGGTACTGATGTACAGTAAGCCCATTACATGTACATTAATACCCTGCTGGAGAACGCTCGTTCACCAATCAGGGTACTGATGTACAGTGAGCCCATTACTTGTACATTAATACCCTGCTGGAGAACGCTCGTTCACCAATCAGGGTACTGATGTACAGTAACCCCATTACTTGTACATTAATCCCCTGCTGGAGAACGCTCGTTCACCAATCAGGGTACTGATGTACAGTGAGCCCATTACTTGTACATTAATACCCTGCTGGAGAACGCTCGTTCACCAATCAGGGTACTGATGTACAGTGAGCCCATTACTTGTACATTAATACCCTGCTGGAGAACGCTCGTTCACCAATCAGGGTACTGATGTACAGTGAGCCCATTACTTGTACATTAATACCCTGCTGGAGAACGCTCGTTCACCAATCAGGGTACTGATGTACAGTGAGCCCATTACTTGTACATTAGTACCCTGCTGGAGAACGCTCGTTCACCAATCAGGGTACTGATGTACAGTGAGCCCATTACTTGTACATTAATACCCTGCTGCAGAACGCTCGTTCACCAATCAGGGTACTGATGTACAGTGAGCCCATTACTTGTACATTAATACCCTGCTGGAGAACGCTCGTTCACCAATCAGGGTACTGATGTACAGTGAGCCCATTACTTGTACATTAATCCCCTGCTGGAGAACGCTCGTTCACCAATCAGGGTACTGATGTACAGTGAGCCCATTACTTGTACATTAATCCCCTGCTGGAGAACGATCGTTCACCAATCAGGGTACTGATGTACAGTGAGCCCATTACTTGTACATTAATACCCTGCTGGAGAACGCTCGTTCACCAATCAGGGTACTGATGTACAGTGAGCCCATTACTTGTACATTAATCCCCTGCTGGAGAACGCTCGTTCACCAATCAGGGTACTGATGTACAGTGAGCCCATTACTTGTACATTAATCCCCTGCTGGAGAACGATCGTTCACCAATCAGGGTACTGATGTACAGTGAGCCCATTACTTGTACATTAATACCCTGCTGCAGAACGTTCGTACTACAATCAGGGTACTGATGTACAGTGAGCCCATTACTTGTACATTAATCCCCTGCTGGAGAACGATCGTTCACCAATCAGGGTACTGATGTACAGTAAGCCCATTACTTGTACATTAGTACCCTGCTGGAGAACGATCGTTCACCAATCAGGGTACTGATGTACAGTAAGCCCATTACTTGTACATTAGTACCCTGCTGGAGAACGCTCGTTCACCAATCAGGGTACTGATGTACAGTAAACTGATTCACTAACAGATTTTACTTACAGGTTCATAGATTCATAGGTAGTTATGCTGTCAATTTGTGAGGATTGCATGTACCCTGGACATATTGTCATACAGTATATGTACTAGTGCCCATAAATGTTTATAACTAGTTAATTTTTTGGATATTTACATGCTTCCACTATCCATGAGGGACAACGGTACTAAACCAGGTTGCATTTGGGATTTTCTAACCAGTCATCCAAGATGAGTTTCAACAGAGTAAGACATTTGCTTTGCTTAACTTGGAGTGCAAGGCAGTTTTGCAGAAGCAGGATTCTTTTTGAGACATACCTAGCCTTCCTGCATGGTTTATGTTGCAGAAGAGAGTTGTAACTTCGGGCCAATATTTCTGACACCAGTACACTTACAAATGTTTAATAAGCCTGACAGAATAGGCTCATTTGAATTTGTCTGTGCTAGACAGATGTCCCCTTGTAGAATCCTGTAAGACACCAAGAAGAGGGATAGGGCCGTGAGACAGTCAGCATAGCTTTTATGATTTATGCCCCAATTTTTTTTTTTTGAGAAAGTATTGCGAACGTTCTAAATGTGATAGGCATCTGGATAAATACATACATACTAAAAAAAAGTGATATTGCATTGTTTCTTTATGAACATATATTTATAAATATTTGTTATTTATTTATTTGTTTATTTACACTTATTTTATGTACACTTATTTATAGAGAAAGTTCAGCTGCATCAAAAAAGCCCATGTTCACTGGGGACTCAGAGAGAAAACCTCCAAATTAACAGAAGGAATATATATATATATATATTTATATATATATATATATATATATATATATATATATATATATATATATATATATATCTATGTGTGTGTGTGTGTGTGTGTCTACTTCAAATCAGTGAAAGCTGACATTGTCGAAACCCACTTAGTTGTGCATATTCACATCATTGACTACTGTCATCCTCGAATCCCAGAACACTGAGTACACTTTCCGGATACCTCTAACCAACCTGTCAACTAAAAATAGTACAATAAACTAAAACTTCCCAAAGATACATAAATAAAGAACTCACCCTACACTGCACACAGACCATCCAATACGACATCTTCCCATGACTCTACATTTCCTTAAAGAAACAGGAGTACAATAAATTATTATAACAGTACAACAACTGAATAACACCATTTATGCAGGGGTCAAGCCCCCTTGCACCCCCCATGTGAGAGTTCCGCACCCCAGGAAATTAAATATACCAACTCCGAGATCACACTACCATGAAGGAAAAGGCATACTTACAGGTAGGTTAATAGTGCAGGACTAACTACACATCCGTAAACTATTGTTGATGTTCTGGGATTCAATATTGTCAGGATTCGATGATATACATATTTGACAAACCTTGATTAAGCGTGTTTCAATAATGTCAGCTTTTGCTGATTTGAAGTAGACCCACATATACGTGTGTGTGTGTGTGTGTGTGTGTTTATATATATATATATATATATATATATATATATATATATATATATATGTATATAGGGGATAATTCAATATAACTTGCACAGAGCTAATCTCCATGTAAGCATAGTGCCGTGGACCAAATATGGAGTTCAGATGCTGTGCAATCCAGAAAACAGTGCTAGGGGCATGCACGAGCCTCCCAGCACTATTCAATGGTGAAAACCATGCAAATGAGGCAGCACAGTGGTGCAGCAGTTAACATTGTCGTCTCACAGCAAGAGGTTCTCCAGTTTGATTCTCGGCTGGGGTGCCTTCTGTGTGGAGTTTGCATGTTCTCCCTGTGTTCGTGTGGGTTTCCTCCGGGTACTCCGGTTTCCTCCCACATTCCAAAGACATGCATCTGGGGCATTTCTCCCCGGGTCTCCACTGAAAACAGGCTCTGTGGAACCTAGTCGGACTTTCCCGGTCGATAAATGAAATAAAAAGATTAAAAAATTTACTAATCCAGGAAGCAGACAGGCATTCATGTAGGAGCCATGTTTGTATTACAAATGTATGCTAGAACTGTCCATGTACAAGAGTGCAAAAAAAAATAGGGATATGACAACTCAAAGTAAAGCATGTATTAATTGCTTCAGGCATGTCAATGGCCAAAACTATGGCCATTGGCATGTAAAACTGATGCAAAATATGAAAAATCTAAAGTACATTTTATGTGGACATATGCTATGTGCAGGTGGAGTGCAGCAACGTCCAAGCATTAGATATAAATTAAAACCATTAAAAGAGGATTATTTATGCTAAAAGTAAATTCCTCATTATACTGACCAGCATGCAGGCTCATACAGTGGCATGTAACAGTGGGTGCTAAGGACATAGGCTCTCGGGTAGTGCTGTAACTAGGGTATAGTAATTAGGTGTATGCAAATTAGCTAAGTTTACTGGTTAGCAAAATGGGCACTGTATCTGCAGGTACCTAACCGTGTAGGGGCTATAATGTGGTGGTGTATGCAGAAGAGGCAGCTGACATCAAAATGGGGTATGTCATGCTTGGTGTAAACACACTGGAGCTTACAAACCCTTCAGTGTCCATGGACACTGAAAAGAGGATCTGTGAATGAAATGGAATACAGGGTGTGTGTGACAGGAACTGTAAAATACCACCTGCATTGTGAAAGTGCAGTATGGCACTTTACATTACAATATTGTCCTCAGACACACACCTCTGAACCTGTTAGAGCAAGAAGTCTAGACAAACACAATACTAAAAGTGGGGCAAAGGGCCAGAAATAGGAGCAGTTTTTAAATATTGCTCTTACAAACTTAGAGAGTTAATAAAATGGTTGGTTTTGATATATAGATTTAAAATGGATGTATTTTTCCACTGTATTTGTATCATGAAATAATTATATAGAAATGTATAGCTGAAGCTTTCACTTGTGTCTTAGTTTAGTGGTTAGAGTATCAGCTTTGCATGTAGTAGTTCATGATTAGAATATCATGACAGGCCATTCAGTTTTCACATGGGAAAGCATTGTTAAATATATATTTTTTAATTTAATGAAGTATTAATTGATATTTGTTAAACAGGGTAGTGCAACTGATCCAAATTTCCAGTGTCAGTGGATATATGATGTGAAGTCACCCATGTAAACACAAGTGTCCCATACAGTACAGTCACACCACAAGGTAATGTAATCAAAGCACATAGGGGGATGTCATGTAATGTAAAACATATAACACAATAATATGTCAGTGAGTAATTAATGTCCAATTTGTACATTTTTAATGAAACTGAGCAATGCTTAGCAGTGCTTAGCTCGGCTTAGCAGGTTTGAACAATTCTTAGAAGTTTAATTCTAAGCAGCATTCAAGCCAGCTAAGCAGATTTGTGCACCACTAAGCACTGCTCAGCATTTCTGAAACCAGCTAAGCAAAGCTAAGCAAGGGGGGTTGTCTGAGTCTGCTTAGCTGTGCTTAGCTGGTTTCAGAAATGCTAAGCATGTTTGTGTCCAGGGGAGGGCCTTTCTACTCAGCAATGTTCACAATAGCTGCAACAGTTTTAAAGGCTTAAAACTGGCTGAAATGGGAAAAAATAAAAGGAAATAGCAGACAAAAGGCAATGAACTATAAATGACTAATAAGGCCCCTGCCACTCACAGTGGCCCATTCAAACCCCTCAATAATGTAGCTGGCAGGTGGAATGCATCATCATCATCTTCTTCTTTCAGCTTTTCCCGTAAGGGGTCACCACAGTTGATCATCTGTTTCCATTTCTTCCTGTCCGCTGCATCATGCTCTTTCACACCAACCGTCTCCTTGTCCTGTCTCACCACATCCATAAACCTTATCTTAGGCCTTCCTCTTTTCCTCTTACCTGGCAGCTCCATCCTTAGCATACTTTTCCCAATATACCCAGCATCCCTCCTCAGCACATGTCCAAACCAATGCAGTCTCGCCTCTCTTGCTTTGTCTCCAAACTGTCCAAACTGAGCTGACCCTCTAATATACTGATTCCTAATCCTGTCCATCCTAGTCACACCCAGTGCAAATCTTAACATCTTTAACTCTGCCACATCCAGCTCTGACTCCTGCCTTTTTGTCAGTGCTGCCGTCTCCAACCTATATAACATAGCTGGTCTTACTACCCTCTTGTAGACCTTTCCTTTCACTCTTATTGGTACCCGTCTGTCACAAATCCCTCCTGACACTCTTCTCCACCCATTCCACCCTGCCTGTACTCTCTTCTTCACCTCTCTTCCACACTCACCATTAATCTGAACTGTTGATCCCAAATACTTAAACTCATCCACCTTTACCAACTCTACTCCCTGCATCCTCACCATTCCTCTACCCTCCCTCTCATTTACACACATATATTCTGTTTTAGCCCTGCTGACCTTCATTCCTCTCCTCTCTAAAGCATATCTCCACCTCTCCAGGGTCTCCTCAACCTGGTCCCTACTCTCACTACATATCACAATGTCATCTGCAAACATCATAGTCCACGAGGCCTCCTGTCTAATCTCATCTGTCAACCTGTCCATCACCACTGCAAATAAGAAAGGGCTCAGAGCTGATCCTTGATGTAATCCCACCTCCACCTTAAACGTATCTGTCACTCCCACCGCAGTCCTCATCAATGCCACACTACCCTTGTACATATCCTGTACCACTCTTACATACTTCTCTGCCACTCCTGACTTCCTCATACAATACCCCAACTCCTCTCTAAGTACCCCGTCATATACTTTCTCTAAGTCCACAAAGACACAAAGCAACTCCTTCTGACCTTCTCTGTATTTCTCCAACAACACTCTCAGAGCAAATATTGCATCTGTAGTGCTCTTTCCTGGCATGAAACCATACTGCTGATCACTAATCATCACATCCCTTCTTAACCTAGCTTCCACTACTCTTTCCCATAACTTCAAGCTGTGACTGATCAATTTTATCCCTCTGTAGTTACTGCAGCTCTGCACATCACCCTTATTCTTAAAGATAGGTACCAAAACACTTTCTCCACTCCTCAGGCATCCTCTGACTTTCCAAAATTTCATTAAACAATCTGGTTAAAAATTCCAATGCCATTTCTCCTAAGCACCTCCATGCTTCCACTGGTATGTCATCTGAGCCAACAGCCTTTCCATTCTTCATCCTCTTCATAGCTGTCCTTACTTCCTCCTTGCTAATCTGCTTCACTTCCTGATTCACTATCCCCACATCATCCAACCTCCTCTCTCTCATTCTCTTCATTCATCAGCCCTTCAAAGTACTCTTTCCATCTACTCAATGCACTCTCCTCACTTGAGTACGTTTCCCTCACTGTCCTTTATCACCCTTACCTGCTGCACATCTTTCCCAGCTCTGTCCCTCTGTCTAGCCAATCGGTATAGGTCCTTTTCTCCCTCTTTAGTGTCCAATCTCTCATACAACTCTCTATATGCCTTATCCTTAGCCTTCGCCACCTCTCTCTTTGCCATGCGCCTCATCTCCTTATACTCATGTCTACTTTCTTCATCTCTCTGACAATTTAACTTCTTCACCAGCCTCTTCTTCTGTATACTCTCCTGTACTTCCTCATTCCACCACCATGTCTCCTTGTCCTCCTTCCTCTGTCCAGATGGAATGCATCATAGTCAGTCAATCACATAGGCAGCATTTGCAGAAAACCTCTAAAGTATGCATACACTCTTCAATCTAATTTTTCCACATACTCAGCACCATTGGAGTACACACTTGGGAATTTTAACTGAAAAAATGATACCAGCTGCTGCTTTGCTACATCTGTATATGCTTCAGACTGAGGGTGATGATGACTATGATGCTGACAACCAGCTCAGACTGAGGAGGAGAATAGTGTTCAGACTCAGGGTAACCTTTCAGGGGCTACATGAGCTGGAGATAGTAGAGCGCTACAGGATGGACAGTGACATACTTCAGCAAATCAATGAGCTCTACCGCTCTCACCTCAGACCCAGAGCTAACAGAGGGGAACCCATCCCAGAGGAAAGAAAGATATGTATAGCCTTATGAATGCTAGCTCCAGGTACTTTCCAAAGACCTACTGGGGACATCATGGGGGTCTCACAGGCATCTGTATCCAGAGTACTTCACCAGTTCCTCTTGCTAAGACATGCCAGTGAGCACATTTATTTCCCCAGCACCCCTGGGGAGATGACCAGTAATATGCGTCTCTTCCACCATGTAGCAAACTACCCAGAGGGACTGGGTGCCATAGACTGCACCCATTTCCACATCAAAGCACCACCCAGTGAAGAGGGTAGAGTCTATGTCAACCACAAGGGCTATCACTTTATTAACTGCCAGGTCGTGTGCAATGCCCAGGGCATTATCATCAATGTGTGTGCTGGCAGCCCTGGCAGTTATCACGACTCCCACATCTGGCATGCCTCACAGCTGTACCAGGCATTTGCCAGGGGGGACATCCCATATGGCCATCTCATGGGGGATGCTGGCTATGCACTGGGACCGTGGATGTTGACACCCATCAGAAATGTACACACACACACACACACACACACACACACACACACACACACACACACACACACACACACACACACACACACACACACTCACGCACACAAAATGAAGAATGCCATAATGAGGCACGCGCACAAACTAGTACAATGTAGAGTGTGTATTTAGGCTGCTCAATTCATGGTTCCACTTGCCTTGACATATCTGGTGGAGCCCTGCAGTATTCTCCAGCCACATGTGCACACATGTTCATAGTATCTTGCCATGCTGCACAATATGATCCTTTGGAAACAGTTGCAGCAGGAACATCACAGGGATTGGACACAAAGACCCCGCCATTGGCAAGGTCCCCACAGGTACAGGGGGACTCGGAGGAGGAAACCCCTGAGCTTCTCCCTGTAGGTAGACATAGGCATGCCCAGTATGCCCTGGCCTTGGGAAACAGGCAATGCATAGCACATACACCGACAGCCTAAGGACTCAGGGACTGACCCCTCTCTCTGACTCACACACGCAGTAAAAAGGACACCACACACATCACACTACCTGTAACTTACCATGTATTGGCTGTTTTCTGAGTGTATTCGACAAAGTCATCTCTCATGAACTGTCCTCACAACTGCTGCAGGCACATGGTAAGTCACTCTTCTTAACAACAAATTAATGGTGCATTATGTTGTGGTAGCATACCTATGGTATCACTGCATGTATGCAAGGTAATGGGGTGGCCTACTGGGATAGCAGCAGACAACTGACAGCTATGTGGGACAACAGGAAATCTCCACAAATACTGGCTTCCCCAGAATATGCAGTAGTGCCCTAGGTGACAAAACCCACTGCACTATATGCGGGGGACTAGTAAACTGCGGGGTCATAGGTCAAATGCATTTATGTCAATGTTGGAGTCCCATACACACCTCTCAGCCTCTCCCAGCAAGTCAGCTGTACAAAGTCAGAAAGAAATGTGTGGCAAAGGCCCACAAATAGGGACAGTGATGAAATAGTCCACTTGCATACTTATGCAGTGATATCACAGCAGGTCTTGCAGTTGCCTTAAGTCTCTGAAGGGTAAGAAGTCTGAAACTCAAATGTCTTTCATAACTGTCTAACCTTTGGTCTCTAGTGATATGCCAGTATTCTCCAACACAAGCACAATACTATGCTAAATGGAACCAAAATGTAAAGCAAACATCTGGACAGTCTGTTGAAATGTGTACAGATGAAAGGTATGCCCCCCAACACACCTGTATTCACATAGAAATCCAGGAGCAATTATATTTGTAGGGTAATAGCAGCAGAGCACACATTCCCAGGGCTGTCCCATTAAACTTGCTAACTTGTAGCATGTCCACAATATGCAGGGGATAATGAGCTATGTATATGCATGGTTGATATTGTCAGGAAGTAGGAAGCACTTACTCTTGGCTGTTGTGGCTTAGTGGTCTAAGTACAGTACAGTACTGTGGTTGACTGGGTCCATGATTTCAGACTGTCCATGCAAACTATGTTGCATGTCAGCTTTACCTTGGCTGGATCGTGTTAATTGGCTGCTGGCTAGTGGGAGCTGGTTCTTTTGTGCTTTTTTAAAAAAAGTTGTATAAGGTGGTATCTTCTGGTATTTAAGCCCTAACTTTGAGAGGATTTATGTCTATACACACTGAGCAGATTGGAGGAGGGGTGTTGACTACAACTCTGATCTGAGATATATAAGTATCCTTTTTATTGGCTTATGTATACTGATTATTGTTTCTAGCAATTTATATATAGCACTTTTTATTTCCTGCTGCATAGTTTTTACTGCATTTTATTTCTATTAACTAATCTGCATGGGTAACTGATTTGTTTTCAGTTAAAAGCATTCTGTAGAGTCTCTTTGCTCCTTTATCTGTTTAAAAACTTTCATTTTGTGGCTTTCTGTAGTGGATGAGGGTGATTGACTACAACTCTGATCTGAGATATATAAGTATTCTTTTTTTGGCTTATTTATACTGATTATTGTTTTTCGAAATTTAAATAAAGCACTTTTTATTGCCTGCTGCATAGTTTTTACTGCATTATATTGCAATTAACTAATCTTCACAGGTAACTGATTTGTTTGCAGTTAAAAGCATTCTGTAGAGTCTCTTTGCTACTTTATCTGTTTAAAAACTTGAATTTTGTGGCTTTCTGTAGTGTTTACTGTCTAAAGAGTGTAGGCTAATAGATTTAGTAGTGTGCTAGTTCAGATTTGCTGGCTCTGGGCCTTTTTGCCTATACAGTGATTGTTCAAAGCACATGAACAGGTCATCTTGAATTAGCAGAAGCCTTTCTTTACCTTGGATGCATCGTGTTAATTGGCTGCTGGCTTGTGGGAGCTGGTTCTTTTGTGCTTTTTTACAGAAAAGTTGTCTAAGGTGGTATCTTCTGGTATTTAAGCCCTAACTTTGAGAGGATTTCTGTCTATACACACTGAGCACATTGAAGGGGGGGGTGTTGACTACAACTCTGATCTGAGATATACAAGTATCCTGTTTTTTGGCTTATTTATACTGATTATTCTTCCTACCAATTTATATATAGCACTTTTTATTGCCTGCTGCACAGTTTTTACTGCATGTTATTGCTATTATCTAATCTGCATGAGTAACTGATTTGTTTGCAGTTAAAAGCATTCTGTAGAGTCTCTTTGCTCCTTTATCTGTTTAAAAACTTTAATTTTGTGGCATTCTGTAGAGTTTACTGTCTAAAGAGTGTAGGCTAATAACTTTAGTATTGGCCTAGTTCAGATTTGCTAGCTCTGGGACTGTTTGTCTTTACAGTGAGTGTTCAAAGCACATGAACAGGCCATCTTGAATTAGCAGAAGTTTTTCTTTACTTTGGCTAGATTGTGTTAATTGGCTGCTGACTAGTCGGGGCTGGTTCTTTTGCGCTTTTTTAAAAAAAAAATGTCTAAGGTTGTATCTTTTGGTATTTAAGCCCTAACTTTGAGAGGATTTCTGTCTATACACACTGAGCAGGGTGGAGGAAGTGTGTTGACTACAACTCTGATCTGAGATTTATAAGTATCCTTTTTTTGGCTTATTTATACTGATTATTGTTTCTAGCAATTTATATATAGCACTTTTTATTGCCTGCTGCATAGTTTTTACTGCATTTTTTTGCTATTTAATCTGTATGGGTAACTGGTTTGTTTGCAGTTAAAAGCATTCTGTAGAGTCCCTTCGCTCCTTTATCTGTTTAAAAACTTTGATTTTTTTGGCTTTATGTAATGTTTACTGTCTAAGGAGTGTAGGCTGATAACTTTAGTAGTGTCCTAGTTCAGATTTGCTGGATCTGGGCCTGTTTGGTTTTACAGTGAATATTCAAAGCACATGAATAGGCCATCTTGAATTAGCAGAAGCCTTTCTTTACCTTGGGTAGATTGTGTTAATTTCCTGCTGGCTAGTGGGGGCTGATTCTTTTATGCTTTTTTTAAAAAATAAAGTTGTCTAAGGTTGTAACTTCTGGTATTTAAGCACTAACTTTGAGAGGATTTCTGTCTATACACACTGAGCAGAGTGGAGGAGGGGCGTTGACTACAACTCTGATTGGAGATATATAAGTATCTTTTTTGTGACTTATTTATACTGATTTTTCTTTCTAGCAATTGTATATCACACTTTTTATTGCCTGCTGCAAAGTTTTTACTGCATTTTATTGCTATTAACTAATCTGCATGGAAAACTGATTTGTTTGCAATTAAAAGCATTCTGTAGAGGCTCTTTGCTCCTTTATCTGTTTAAAAATTTTCATTTTGTGGCTTTCTGTAGTTTTTACTGTCTAAAGGGTGTAGGCTAATAGCTTTAGCATTGTTTTACTTCAGATTTGCTAGCTCTCGACCTGTTTGCCTTTACAGTGATTGTTCAAAGCACATGAACAGGCTCCCTTGAATTAGCAGAAACCTTTCTTTTCCTTAGCTGGATTGTGTTAATTGACTGATGGCTAGTGGGGGCTGGTTCTTTTGTGCTTTTTTAATAAAAGTTGTCTAAGGTTGTATCTTGTTAATTGGCTGCTGGCTTGTGGTATTTAAGCCCTAACTTTGAGAGGATTTATTTCTATACACACTGAACAGAGTGGAGGAGGGGCGTTGACTACAACTCTGATCTGAGATATCCTTTTTTTGGCTTATTTTTACTGATTATTGTTTCTACCAATTTATATATAGCACTTTTTAGTTCCTGCTGCATACTGCATTTTATTGCTATTAACTAATCTGCACGTGTAACTGATTTGTTTGCAGTTAAAAGTATTCTGTAGAGTCTCTTTGCTCCTTTATCTGTCTAAAAACTTTAATTTTGTGGCTTTCTGTTGTGTTTACTGTCTAAAGAGTGTAGGCTAATAGCTTTAGTATTGTCCTAGTTCAGATTTGCTGGCTCTGGGCCTGTTTGTCTTTACAGTGATTGTTCAAAGCAGATAAACAGGCCATCTTGAATTAGCAGCAGCCTTTCTTTACCTTGGCTGGATTGTGTGAATTGGCTGTTGGCTAGTGGGGGCTGGTTCTTTTGTGCTTTTTTTTAAAAAAAAAAAAGTTGTCTAAGGTTGTATCTTCCGGTATTTAAGCCCTACCTTTGAGAGGATTTCTGTCTATACACACTGAGCAGTGTGGAGGAGGGGCATTGACTACAACTCTGATCTGAGATATATAAATATCATTTTTTTTTTTGGCTTATTTATACTGATTATTGTGTCTAGCAATTTATATATAGCACTTTTTATTGCCTGCTGCATAGTTTTCACTGCAATTTTATTGCTGTTAACGAATATGCACGGGTAACTGATTTGTTTGCAGATAAACACATTCTGTGGAGTCTCTTTCCTCCTTTATCTGTTTAAAAACTTTCATTTTGTGGCTTTCTGTTGTGTTTACTGTCTAAAGAGTGTAAACTAATAGCTATAGTATTGTCCTAGTTCAGATTTTCTGGCTCTGGGCCTGTTTATTTTTACAGTGATTTTTCAAAGCACATGAACAGGCCATATTGAATTAGCAGAAACCTATCTTTACCTTGGCTGGATTGTGTTAATTGGCTGCTAGCTAGCGGGGGCTGGTTCATTTGTGCTTTTTTTAAAAAAAGTTATCTAAGGCTGTCTCTTCTGGCATTTAAGCCCTAACTTTGAGTGGATGTCTGTCTTTACACAGTGAGCAGAGTGGAGGAGGGGCGTTGACTACAACTCTAATCTGAGATATATAAGTATCCTGTTTTTGTGGCTTATTTATAGAGACTACGGTCTCTAGCAATTTATATATAGCACTTTTTATTGCCTGCTCTTTAGTTTTTACAGCATGTTATTGCTATTAACTAATCTGCATGGTTAACTGATTTCTTTGCAGTTAAAAGCATTCTGTAGTCTCTTTGCTCCTTTATCTGTTTAAAAATTCATTTTGTGTCTTTCTGTAGTGTTTACTGTCTAAAGAGTATAGGCTAATACATTAGTATTGTCTTAGTTCAGATTTGTTGGCTGTGGGCCTGTTTGTCTTTACAGTGATTGTTCAAAGCACATGAATAGG
The DNA here is from genome assembly GCF_019279795.1 of Protopterus annectens. Taxonomy (NCBI): domain Eukaryota; kingdom Metazoa; phylum Chordata; order Ceratodontiformes; family Protopteridae; genus Protopterus; species Protopterus annectens. Next base: position 1,080,309,206 of record NC_056726.1, on the reverse strand, counting down.
CAATCTTCAATTAGCAGAAGTCTTTCTTTATCTTGGCTGGATTGTATTAATTGGCTGATGGCTAGTGGGGGCTGGTTCTTTTGTGCTTTTTTAAAAAAAGTTGTCTAAAGTTGTATCTTCTGGTATTTAAGCCTTAACTTTGAGAGGAGTTCTGTCTATACACACTGAGCAGAGGGGAGGAGGGGCTTTGACTTCAACTCTGATCTGAGATATATAAATATACTTTTTTTGGCTTATTTATACTGATTATTGTTTCTAGCAATTTATATATAGCACTTTCTATTGCTTGCTGCATAGTGTTTACTGCATTTTATTCCTATTAAGTAATCTGAATGGGTGACTGAGTTGTTTGCAGTTAAAACCATTCTGTAGAGTCTCTTTGCTCCTTTATCTGTTTAAAAACTTTAATTTTGTGGCTTTCTGTAGTGTTTACTGTCTAAAGAGTATAGGCTAATAGCTTTAGTATTGTCCTAGTTCAGATTTGCTGGCTCTGGGCCTGTTTGTCTTTACAGTGATTGTTCAAAGCACATGAACAGGCCATCTTGAATTAGCAGAAGCCTTTCTTTACCTTGGCTGGATTGTGTTAATTGGCATCTGTCTAGTGGGGGCTGGTTCTTTTGTGCTTTTTTTAAAAAAAAGTTGTCCAAGGTTGTATCTTCTGGTATTTAAGCCCTATCTTTGAGAGGATTTCTGTCTATACACACCGAGCAAAGTGGAGGAGGGGCACTGACTACAACTCTGATCTGAGATATATAAATATCCTGTATTTTTGGCTTATTTATACTGATTATTGTTTCTAGCAATTTATATATAGCACTTTTTATTGCCTGCTGCATAGTTTTTACTGCATGTTTTTTGCTATTAACAAATCTGCACTAGTAACTGATTTGTTTGCAGTTAAATGCATTCTATAGAGTCTCGTTCCTCCTTTATCTGTTTAAAAACTTTCATCTTGTGCTTTCTTTAGTGTTTACTGTCTAAAGAGAGTAAACTAATAGCTTTAGTATTGTCATAGTTCAGATTTTCTGGCTCTTTGACTGTTTGTTTTTACAGTGATTGTTCAAAGCACATGAACAGGCCATCTTGAATTAGCAGAAACCTTTTCTTACCTTGGCTGGATTGTATTAATTGTCTGCTGGCTAGTGGGGGCTGGTTCTTTTGTGCTTTTTTTAAAAAAAAATAAAGTTGTCTAAGGTTGTATCTTCTGGTATTTAAGCTCTACCTTTGAGAGGATTTCTGTCTATACACACTGAGCAGAGAGGAGGAGGGGCATTGACTACAACTCTGATCGGAGATATATAAGTATCTTTTTTTGTGACTTATTTATACTGATTATTCTTTCTAGAAATTATATATAGCACTTTTCATTGCCTGCTGCATAGTTTTTACTGCATTTTATTGCTATTAACTAGTCTGCATGGGCAACTAATTTATTTGCAGTTAAAAGCATTCTGTAGAGGCTATTTGTTCCTTTATCTGTTTAAAAACTTTCATTTTGTGGCTTTCTGTAGTGTTTACTGTCTAAAGAGTGTAGGCTAATAGTTTTAGTATTGTCCTACTTCAGATTTGCTGGCTCTGCACCTGTTTGTCTTTACAGTGATTGTTCAAAGCACATAAACAGGCTCCCTTGAATTAACAGAAACCTTTCTCTTCCTTGGCTGCATTGTGTTAATTGACTGATGGCTTGTGGGGGCTGGTTCTTTTGTGCTTTTTTTAAAAAAGTTGTCTAAGGTTGTATCTTCTAGTATTTAACCCCTAACTTTGAGAGGATTTCTTTCTATACACACAGAGCAGAGTGGAGGAGGGGCATTGACTACAACTCTGATCTGAGATATATAAATATCTTGTTTTTTGGCTTATGTATACTGATTATTGTTTCTACCAATTTATATATAGCACTTTTTACTTCCTGCTGCATAGTTTTTACTGCATTTTATTGCTATTAACTAATCTGCATGTGTAACTGATTTCTTTGCAGTTAAAAGCATTCTATAGAGTCTCTTTGCTCCTTTATCTGTCTAAAAACTTTAATTTTGTGGCTTTCTGTAGTGTTTACTGTCTAAAGAGTGTAGGCTAATAGCTTTAGTATTGTCCTAGTTCAGATTTGATGGCTCTGGGCCTGTTTGTCTTTACAGTGATTGTTCAAAGCAGATAAACAGGCCATCTTGAATTAGCAGCAGCCTTTCTTTACCTTGGCTGGATTGTGTTAATTGGCTGCTGGCTAGTGGGGGCTGATTCTTTTGTGCTTTGTTTAAAATAAAAAAGTTGTCTAAGGTTGTATCTTCTGGTATTTAAGCCCTACCTTTGAGAGGATTTCTGTCTATACACACTGAACAATGTGGAGGAGGGCCATTGACTACAACTCTGATCTGAGATATATAAATATCCTGTTTTTTTGGCTTATTTATACTGATTATTGTGTCTAGCAATTTATATATAGCACTGTTTATTGCCTGCTGCATAGTTTTCACTGCATTTTATTGCTGTTAACGAATATGCATGGGTAACTGATTTGTTTGCAGATAAACACATTCTGTAGAGTCTCTTTCCTCCTTTATCTGTTTAACAACTTTCATTTTGTGGCTTTCTGTCATGTTCACTGTCTAAAGAGTGTAAACTAATAGGTATAGTATTGTCCTAGTTCAGATTTTCTGGCTCTGGGCCTATTTGTTTTTACAGTGATTTTTCAAAGCACATGAACAGGCCATCTTGAATTAGCAGAAACCTTTCTTTACCTTGGCTGGATTGTGCTAATCTGCTGCTGGCTAGTGGGGGCTGGTTCATTTATTCTTTAAAAAAAGTTATCTAAGGCTGTATCTTCTGGCATTTAAGCTCTAACTTGAGTGGATGTCTGTCTATACACAGTGAGCAGAGTGGTGGGGGGGGGGGTGTTGACTACAACTCTAATCTGAGATATATAAGTATCCTGTTTTTGTGGCTTATTTATAGAGACTATGGTTTCTAGAAATTTATATATAGCACTTTTTATTGCCTGCTGCTTAGTTTTTACAGCATGTTATTGCTATTAACTAATCTGCATGGGTAACCTATTTCTTTGCAGTTAAAAGCATTCTGTAGTCTTTGCTCCTTTATCTGTTTAAAAATTTCATTTTGTGTCTTTCTGTAGTGTTTACTGTCTAAAGAGTGTAGGCTAATAGCATTAATATTGTCCTATTTCAGATTTGTTGGCTGTGGGCCTGTTTGTCTTTACAATGATTGTTCAAAGCACATGAATAGGCAATCTTCAGTTAGCAGAAGTCTTTCTTTATCTTGGCTGGATTGTGTTAATTGGCTGCTGGCTAGTGGGGGCTGGTTCTTTCGTGCTTTTTTAAAAAAGTTGTCTAAAGTTGTATCTTCTGGTATTTAAGCCCTAACTTTGAGAGGATTTCTGTCTATACACACTGAGCAGAGGGGAGGAGGGGCGTTGACTACAACTCTGATCTGAGATATATAAGTATCCTTTTTTTTTTTGGCTTATTTATACCGATTATTGTTTCTAGCAATTTATATATAGCACTTCCTATTGCCTGCTGCATAGTGTTTACTGCATTTTATTGCTATTAACTAATCTGCACGTATAACTGATTTCTTTGCAGTTAAAAGCATTCTGTAGAGTCTCTTTGCTCCTTTATCTGTCTAAAATCTTTCATTTTGTGGCTTTCTGTCATGTTTACTGTCTAAAGAGTGTAGGCTAATTGCTTTAGTATTGTCCTAGTTCAGATTTTCTAGCTCACCCCATAATACAGTAGTTGCTGGCGTTTTCCTTTTCATTCTTTTTTAATGCTTTGTTGTCACATGGTTTGTTCTTGATGTGTGTGTGTGTGTGTGTGTGTGTGTGTGTGTGTATATATATGTATATATATATATGGGAGATCGCAGATATACCCCAGGGATTACCTCAGTGTCCCTGCTCGACAGAGGCACAGCAAAATAATGGGTATAGTTCCCCATACTAAAGGGGTGGCGTAAGCCACAAAACTATGGGCTAGGCTTGTAAATGCCCTCGGGCAGATAGCCTAGTATGAACCTATGAACCTATGAACCTATATATATATATATATATGCAGATACATCTGGACATAAACAAACACACATACATCTACATAATGAAATACATTTCCTATACTGTTGAATGACTGTGTTGGATGATATGTTTGTGATAACATCAGATGTCTATATCTACCATGGCTTAGCAGTAAATCACATTAGCGGTGGTGTGCAGGGTCCTGGTTTTGAGCCTTGCAGAGACCGTTTATTTTTTTGCTGGGCAGAACAAGGGCCATTGGATATGGAGTGATTAAGGCACTTTTAAGCAGTTGTAAGTGGGTGTGCGCAGGTTTGCATGATGGTAAGCAGTGTTTACTTTTGGTTACAGTTCCTTACACTCAGTTACCTTCTAGACTGCTTAACCTGTGTAAGCAGTGCTTACCCCCACGCAAACAGGCTGAAACCTGCTCACTGCTGCTTAAAAGTGCTTACTCCCGCTTACCCCATGCTAATTTCTTTAAAAGAAAACAAAAAAGGGGTGATAGGCAAGTGGTGAAAAAGGGACACTAAGAGGGAAAGACATTAGGAAAGGTAGCTAGATGTGCAGGAAAGATGTAGGAAAGGTCCATAGCTGTCCATTTCTTCTAAAGCAACGGCTGTGCATATGCAATAAATGTGGCAGTACATTTGGACACTCACAACCCTGAGAGGGGTGAGGACAACAATAGTATGTTGCGATGCCAGTTAGAAATGTTTACATGTGTCCAGTGGATACGTGTGCGAAATGGACAGCTATGTATGGGGCATTCTTTTTTTGCGGGAACAGATTGCCCTTTTTTCTTTTATTTTTAGGTGAGAGTGCGATGTTGGGGAAGGAGAGTAGGTATAATCAGGGAGAATAGTTTGGGTAGGATGACAGACAAGACGCGTACAGGGGCGGTATATGACATGTGGGGGGGGCACCTTGGACGGGGAAGGGTGTTTGGAAGTCACAAGCCCATGAGCCCACAAATGGATATAGTGGGACTGAGGTCCCCACCCAAGGGCAGTTACCACTGCACCTTCACAGCCCAGAAGGTGGCTGTGCTGGGGGCTGTGCAGGAGGGGCAGGCTCACCCTCTAGTTGCACCACTCAGCCCTCAAGCTGGTATAGGCGGTTTTGAATCTCTCTGTCGAGCTCCCTGCACACCACGGCCTGGACTGTACCACGGGTGGCAGGTTCCTGTCCACCCTTGCTCCCAGGGGGGCAAGCCCCATCCCCTGTGGTGGTTCCACCAGAAGGTGGTGCAGGGCCAATGGACAAGGAGATCCCAGGCTGGGCCCCAGATGTGCTGGTGCCCGGTGCCATGGCCAGCTGAGGTGGGACAGGTGGGTCCGCTGTGACCAGCCTTCCCATATGAGCTATGTTGTGGCATGTTTAAGGCAGATATGGGTTAGTAATAGTCAACAGCATTCACGATTAGTTATAACAGTATGCATAGGTATTCCCATTACCCAGGGCACCAGATATAAGTAGTTGCAGAGCAGGCGGAACACATGCATATATGGGGTAAACAGTGGCCATTACAGCAACATGCAGGTTTCATTGATGGCAACAGGCCACCAATATGTGAGTATTTTAACATGGTACATGCATAGAAACAGATGTGAATATTTATAAAATAATAGGATGTATGTCCCAACAAAGGTTAGGAGTGTAGACATACCAAATGGGTTGTGTAAATTGATTATTTTTGCACATATGGTAGGGGTTAGAGAGAGAGTTCAGTTAACGACTAATTAATTCTTGTGATTTTCACAACATTCATAGTCACTGCAGTGGTCTGTCTCTTACATGTATTATTACATTACCCAATGGCATTATATTGTACAATGGTATGTTTGTAGAGTAATATGAACGGGACCCGTGTCTTACGTACAGGCTTGACAAGATGCAGGTGTTAATGCAACATGTTTTGAGACTGCTCTCATACACTTTGGGTGAGATGCTGGGATGACATGTATGTCTGCATGTACATTCTCTGGCTATGTACAAATCTGACTATCAGTTGTATGTCATTAACAGCTGCCTACATTTCTTGGATCATCACACTAATTTGTCAGGGGAACAGGGCAAAAGGCAGGTGATGTGGGTCATTTATCAGGACATACTGGGCAGATTGGAACAGTTGAGGGGTATGAATATGCATACCACTCTCTATTTGAGCATTGTAGCAAAATCTGTACATTTAAGTGTAAATATGCATACAGTTTTCTCTCTGAACATTCTAACAAACTGTGTGCAGTTGTGTGGAATGATTATGCATACAACTTACTAGCGCTCCTGGGATCCAAAGCCCTGCTGTGTGTGACAAAAGCATTATAGTTAAGATCACTGTACACTATGCTATTAGGCAATTGTTGTGAGGCTTTGCAATGTATTTTGTCTAATATGACTGACCTGTTTGCACTTCCAACATTGTTATACAGCATTTCATACACATTTTATCTGCATACCACAGTGTGGGTAACACTGCTTACTCCAACAGTACTACTTAATAACTGCAACAGTACGATAACATATGACTGCAGAGTACAGAAACAATGCAGGGATTATACCTTTATTCACAGCACATTACACGATTCTGTATACTGGTACAACACTTTCTGAGGCTCTTACATTTTTGTTATGACAGTACATGCAGGCTATTTACTAACCTGCCTCGCGACGTATCCTTTGCAGCCTAGCATCATAGGCTTGCTGATTCACAGCATGCTCATCTGCAGCTGTCAGAGAAGTACAGTGATATTTAGCCATACCTATCCATAGTATACACAAGCTAGGCAATTATTAACTAAGTAGTGGAAGGAGTATTTACTCAGTTCTGGGGCATTCTGCATTTGCCTTGCTTCCTGGATCCACTGTTCCAGGACATCCCCCCTCCACCGCTTCAGGTCTGCATGGTGGTGCCTGACCTGCTCACCAGTTCGGGGGATATCTGTGGCATTAGTGAGGTCATGGGCGAGACTGTCCCAGGCCTGCGTTTTGTACTGCAAGCCCTGGTACTGGCCCTGCAGTAGTCTCCTGTCATGGTGCTTTACCAGGAGCCATACCATGAATTTGGACTCCTGAATGCCCCAGCACAGCACTCTAAAGTGAGTGCCTTCTCCCACTCCAGCCATTCTGCCTGCAGGGGGATACTACAACCAGTTATGAGCCGTATTCCCACCTCTTCGGTTTAAGTAGGGCCGGATTCCCACACATTTCCGTAATTGGCTGGTTTGGAAAAGGCTAAGCTATGGGCACACCTGCTTACTTCAGGTTGGCACTGCTTAAAGAGGTGTACCTGTGGGCATATTGTATTGGCTTCCCTACACATTGCTTACAATTACTTAGTTGGGCTGTGCTGCAGTTAGCATTGCTTATTGGTTATCTAGCATTATATTTGCCTTTTGTCAATGACGTCTTACTCATTACAGGTTCATAGGTTCATAGTTTAGTACTAAGCTAACTGCCCTTGCGAGCCATTTTTTAAGCCTAGCCAATTATCCCTTGTGAGACTCGAACCCTGCACCTTGCGTTTGTAAGGCAAACATCTTAGCCATTAAGCCACCCTGAGGAAGTAGGTTATATATGTGTCTGGTATCCGTCATTCATGTGTACATACACTGTATGGGGTCCTGGGGACTTTATATCTTTATTACAGTGACACCTCAACTCTCCGTTTACTGCAGTACTCCAATTCACATATTTATGGTCTGCAGCAGGTTATAGTACATTACACTGTACATAGATTCAATTCACATATTTGATTTGATTTCCCTGTTGTGAGGATTAGTTTGCTGATACCTCCTTTATATGTATTGCTATAATGGCGTAGTGGTTCACTACTATGACCGTGATGTAGAGGGTCCAGAGTTCTAACCTTGCAGAGGCTGGTTATTTTGTTGCTGGCCCGAACACGAGCTGTTGGGTACAGAGTGATTAAGGCACTTTAAAGCAGTTGTGAGTGGGTGTGTGGCTTTGCGTGGAGCTAAGCAATGCTAACCTCTGAATACAGTTTCTTACATTCAGTTAGCCCCTACATTGGTTCAAAAGTGTGATACTCGCATACTGGTGCCCAAACAAGCTTACACCCGCTTGCTCCTGCACTTGCAAATGCACTGCATTTGGTGTTTGCATCTGACACTCACACCCCTAAGTGGGGGTGAGGACTGCGATAATACCTTCTGATGCCTGTTACATCGGCTTACATGCCTACAATGGGGTGTTGCGACCATGTGTTTGTAGGTGTTGTGTAGTGGGTTATGCAATGACACATTATGGTCATACCGTACTTAGCCATTTAAACTGGACTGTGCTGCAGTGGGACCCATATTGGGAATGGCTGCCCATTCTGCGTAAGCATGCCCGTCGACTATACAGAATCTGTGGCCTGGCCAGAGTTTGCTTCATACTATTGGTGTGTTCCTCTTACAATCTGCACCTGTCTGGCAAATACCTGGGAACTGACACCATTAAATACTGACAAGTAACTGGGTTTAGGACCCCATATCCTTTAGCCGAGTCATGCTAATGCACACCTATTATTCTATCAGCTTTCTAAGGTTGTAAGTGGAATATGTGCTTTCTGTCCCTATTGGACCTCTCAAACAAGTGGGGACAAATTTCAACTGAATCAGGAACAAGTCAAGAAACACTCAGGGACAATCAGGGAAACTTTTAAAATATTAGTGCTATTAACTTGAAACATTTACAGAATCAGAGCATGTGAATTAATACACATTTTCTGAAGTAAAAGAAGTTTATAACACTTAATTGTTGTCATTATTCATTAAGTGTAATTCACCATCTTTCCTCCAAAAGTCATTAGTTTTAGGAGGGATTAAGAGGGACAGAGTTAAATTGTGAATCAAAATCAGGGACGTCCCTGAAAATCATAGAGAGTTGAGAGGTATGGTCCCTATTTGTTCCCCCAATGGTTTATGTCCTGTCCAGTGGATTTGCTGTTAGGGGTTGAGAGGTATGGTCATAAGCTCTGCCCATTTTGGAATATTACTTGCATCCCTGGGGTCCTAATACAACTGCGCCAGCCAACAACTGCACACCTAGGCCCATAATTGGATACCCATAGTTCCCCCACTGCTCCTCCTCTGCAGCACTCATCCTTACTGTGGGTGCAGGTGGAGTCTAACCACACTACTACACACTGCCCACTCTCTGCATGTCAGGACCCATGTCGTACGTTGTGTCGACCCATGGGTTATCAGGCTTGCACAACATACTAGTCCATGTACGTCTACAGCCTGGTTTGATGACTCATGACAGGAACTGACTCCAATGATCAGTAATTTGTGGGGTGTCCCACAAGGGACATTGATGTCTTTGTTTCAAGGTTAGACCTGGCAGGTCTCTCCCACTGGTAGTATCCTGCCTGTGGTCTGGGAAGCAGTGGTGTGTTTGCTTTTATTGTGTATCTGTATGTTTCACCAGTCTAGCTGGGGGGAGGGGTGATGCTACATGTTACACGTTTGTTGATTGGACCCCTCACCCCCATATGCATGGCCTGTGAACATATGTAATTCATAACTGCTGTATCATATCCTAGCTATATACATGTGTATATTTACAGACACACACACAGATATATATATATATATATATATATATATATATATATATATATATATATATATATATATATATGGATTCACTTCATAACACTGAAACTTCAAAATACTGAAAATGACAAAACTTCATAATACTGAAGACCAAAATACTGAAAGCTCAAAATACTGAAACTCAAAATACTGAAAACACATACTATGTAAACTGCTTAAACAACATAAATCATAACAATTTCTACCAAATATATGCAGGGGCAAGCCCCTGCAACCCCCATGTGGGTTGCGCCCTGCTAATTATATATATCTTCCAAGATTGCACTTAACTACACTATGTGCAATCTTGGAGTTGCTATATTTAATTAGCAGGGTGTGCAGGGGCTTGCCCCCTGCATATATTTGGTAGAAATTGTTATGATTTATGTTGTTTAAGCTGAGTTTATGCATAATATGTGTTTTCAGTATTTTGAGTTTCAGTATTTTGAGTATTCAGTATTTTGAGCTTTCAGTATTTTGGTTTCAGTGTTTTGAGTTTCGGTATTTTGATATTTCAATGTTATGAAGTGAATCCATATATATATATATATATATATATATATATATATATATATATACATACATTACTATATACAGATATATCTGTATATGTATGCATACATGTATATATTTATATATTGCTGTCTATATATATGCAATGACATATGGGTCTATGGATGTCTGCATATGTATATATCTGTATGTGGGTATGTATATGTATTCTGTCTCTGTATGTATACATTTGTACTACAGAGAGGGAGAGGTATATCTCTATGCCGCTATAGGTAGATATACACACACATACCTCTACATATATACATCTACATCTAGTTATTCCGTACTTTGCCATGTAGATTACACTTTGCTGCAGTGGGACTTGTAGCTGGTGTGGCTGCTCATTGGGTGACGCCTCTGCCCAATGAACACTTTTGCTTACATCCTTGGGGCTGTCCATGTAGACCCACATCAGCCAACACCTGCACACCTAGACCCATAACTAGCTACCCATAGTTCCCCCACCCATACCTCCTCTACAGCACCCATCCTTACTCTGGGTCCTGGTCGGGTCTGAGCACACCACTACACGCTGCCCACTCTCCACTTCACGGGTCCCATGTCATACATTATCTCGACCCATGGGTCATCAGGCTTTCCCACCCTTGTATTCCGGGTATGTACACACCCCAGCCAAAATGGTCAGTGTATCACCTTCTTTTGGTTATATGTCAATTTCTGGGGCGTCCCGCAAGGGATGCTCCTTTCTGTGTTCCAAGATTAGATTTCATGGGTGCTTATTGGTGTTTATATATGCTTAAACCTGCTTACTAGTGCCTTATTATGACACCGACACTTCACTCCAGTTCATTTTAATTGTTATTATGCAGGTTATACAGCGGACAGATGTTGAAATATGTTCATATACAGATTACCAATGAAAAATGGTATGTGCTGCCATGGGATTCAGATCAGGAATGTCTGTTCGTAAGGTGGATGCTCTAACCAATATACTATTGCTGTGCTGCTTCATTTGCATATATACCCATATACCCATGACTCCTAGTTCCCCAAACACCCACCCCAACACTTCACTAACACAGCAGTCATCCATTCTGCAGTTGGATACGTGGTGTATCCACACCACTACACATTGGCCACTCTCTACTCCTGTAGACCCATCCCATTTAGTCCACAAACATTGGTGACATGAGCGACCAATAGGACACTATTCGCAATTTTTGGGTTGTCCCACATGGGACACACGTCTTTATTTCAAGATTAGACTCTACTTCATTACGTCTTTACTCCCGTTCACATGACACTAAAATAAATTAATAAGTATGACTATGTGGTAATGCACACATTGCACAAGAGAGCTAATTATGTATGAGTCTGGCATAATTATTTTACAAATAGACCGGTTTAGTGATTGGCATTGCCGTAGCCGTCAGATCACAGGAATGATTCCATGTGTGAGAAAGTCCTCACATTTGAATTTTTGAGCACAGCACTGACTTCGGACATTGTACACACTTCTGCGTTTTAGCAGTTTTGTCCCTTCCCTCTTATGCACAAGCTATTATTCGATCTACTGTTGAGGTTTTGCAAGGGCACTTTCATGTTATTTATGTCTGCAAAAGTAATGAATGTGTTACAGGGAATGTACTTCTACATACAGATGTATGCATGTGCGTATGCATATATAGTTATAAAAAACTCGCTAACCTCCATGAGGCGGACCAATTAGAACCAGTCCATCCAACCCTGACACTCCTAGATCCATAATTTCATACACATAGTTCCTCCACCCCATCCGAGTTCGACATACACGCATACCATCCATTGTTCGGTTGCTATCGCAGCCATGAAACACCTCCACACATTGCCCTCTCCTGAGCGTTAGGGTCCCTACATGTATGTTGTCCCAACCCATGTATTATCAGGCTCTCCCACCATTTAGTCCTTGAGCATACCTGCACTTGCTTGTGTGATGGTCGGCGGTCCAATCATCCTATCAATTTTTGGGTAGTCCCACCAGGGACTACCCTCTGATTGTTTGTAAAGAAGACTTAGCAGATTGACAATGTTACTCCCACTGGTAGTATCCTGCCTGTGGTGTTAGTAGCAGTGCTTTGCTCACTCCTGGCCAGCGTGATATGACATACGCGGACAGCACTATATAACACTGGGGTTGATGTTGATTCCCTTCTCAATCCTTTTGCATGCTTTATTGTTATGACATTCATTCTTTATATATAGATATATATATATATATATATATATATATATATATATATATATATATATATATATATATATATATATATATATATATATATATATATATATATATATATATATATATATATATATATATATATATATATATATATATATATATATATATATATATATATATATTATATATATATATATTATATATCTGCACATACTTATATACATTTCCTATGCTGGGCACTGCTTACACCTCTGCAAACACAATCATACTTGCTTACTGGTACTTATATATGTTTACTACTGCTTATTTGTGCTTACACCTGCTTACTAGTGCCTTATTCATTATGACAGTACCACTTTGAATTAAACTTTCGTTAAAACATTTCACATTTACATGTTATGTAGGGTTTTACAGCAAAATGACATTCATTCTACATGGAAAATGATATGTGCTATAGTTGGACTTGAACCATGAATGCCTGTTTATTAAGCAGATGCTCTAATCAGTACACTATTGATGTTAATGTTGATTCTGCATGTTTTTCTCTATTTGAATGATTTTGATGTGTAAGCTACACTCAGCAGGGGGCAGCGACACGCAAACATGCTGCACTTCACTTACACTTTCAATATATAAGCAATACAAATGTAAAATAGGGACACAGGGTATCTAATTGTGAAAGTTCTAGGGACGAGAATCACAATTCCGCTACGTGCTTGTGTTTTTACTACTTTGATTTTATTTCAGTGTACGTGGACACTCTTGAATGCTAAGCATACATTTCAGTATCCACTGATACTGAATTAATTATTTACTATTAGAGGCAGGCTCTAATAGTAAACATAGTAGGTTGTGCAACTGTAGGGGCATGTTTCTGCCTCCGTAGAGCACTTGAACACACCCCCTGCACTTGCACACGTTTCCTTTCCATGTCGAGGGTGCGGCAGTGTGCCCTCATAAATATTCATATGGCGCTGCTGCACCATCTGTAATGGGGATGCTCAGCACAATGCTAAAACTGTCCTTGCGTCGAGCTTCATGAATCCCAGGGATTGTTTTCTTGACTTTCAGGAAGGCTTTATGATATCAAAACAAACTTTCAAACAAATATAGTAGGATGCATAGCAAACTGTGTAAAACTCTATACCACATAATGTATCTTAGAAATCAAAAATTACTGTGATTATATACAACCTATAAATCAAACAGTAGTATTTTTACACAATAAATTTAATTAAAATAAAATAAATGCTACCACATGCTTTTACTACAGATATTTGAACATAATATAATGACATTATTAATGCAGAATTCTTTACAATATTAAAAGAAAACATTTTAAACAAATAACATATTTCATAGGTTCATAGGTTGGTACTAGGCTATCGGCCCTAGAGCCAATACAAGCCTAGCCATAATAATTCCCTGGCTATTTCTTCCCACACTATTTACTTCCCTGGATCCCTGTCTAGCAGGGTGACTGACGTGATCCCCGGGGAGAATTTCCCTTCTCCCATTCAATCATCAAGGTTCCTTTTGAAGAGGGCCAAAGAGGTGCTCTGCTTGACATGTATGGGCAGTCTCTTTCAGAGTCTGGGGAGTCTCTGGGTCAGGAACCTATCCCGCCAGCATGTTTTGTTTATTGTGATGACAAGGTTTAGATCCCTGGAGAGTGTGGCTCTCAGGGACTGGGATTTCTTTAAGTGTAGCATGCCCAACAGCTCTGGGTTTGACATGGTCTTGTATGTTAAACAGAGATCGTCTCTGAGTAGACAATATGCGACAGAGTACAGCTGGAGTATTTAATGGTGGTCAGCATAAGGCATCTGCTTTAGGCCTGTGATTCTTTTAGTGAGGTATTTCTGCAGCCTTTCCAGTTGTTGCAGATGTATTGAAAGGTACATACCAAATGGGGGCATTGTATTCTATAATGGGTCTAATGAGGGATGAGTACAGTGGGACAATGACCTCCTTTTTTCTGGATGAAAAGCCCTTAGTGATGAGGTGTGCCATATAGAAGAATTTCCTGACTGTAGTGGTGATGTGGTTATCGAAGGTGAGACTACTGTCCACCTGTGTTCCTAAGTCTCTTATCACACTTTCGGTGTTTAGTGTACTGCCACCTATGTAGTAATTCACGGGTACATGTTTTTTTCCCAAAGGGGGTAACTATACATTTCTTGGCATTGAGGTTGAGCCTATGGCTCTGGCACCAAGCATCTGTTTCTGTAAGGCCCTCTTGTAGAGTATCCACATCATTTGGGGATTCATTAATGACTCCCAGTTTGAGGTCATCTGTGAACTTTGTTAGCCAGAGTCCCTTAGTGTTAGCCTGTACTTCAGAGAAGTAGATGCCAAACAAGAGCGGTCCCAGGACCGAACCCTGAGGTACTCCACTTGTCACTTGTCTGGAGCTGGATTTGGAGTCAGCTAATTTTGCAGTGTAGGTTCTGTCAGTAAGCCAGTTGGCAAACCATCAAGTGACATAGGGATTAATGCCCAGCTTAGTAAGTTTATCTATGATTCCAGAGTGGGGGGATGGTGTCAAAGGCCTTGGCGAGGTCCAGATAGGCTGTGTGGACCGACTTACCCTCATCCATGGTTCTGGAGACTGATTCAAAGAAGTCAATCAGGTTCAGGAGACAAGATTTCCCTTCACTAACCCAAACTGGGTGGGGTCCAGTGTTTGAAGGTTGCCAATGTCTTTGTTTATAAGTTCCATGATAATATGTTCCATGGCCTTGCAGATCAGGCTCATCAGACTGATGGGGCGGTAGTTCCCGGGATCAAAGGTGGATCCCCCATTGTGGAGTGGGATAACTGTAGTGGGCATGAAACCTGAGGTGAGGGTATGATTAAACATGACACTTAGGTGAGGTACCAGTTCATTTTGTAGTTCATGTAGTACACAGCCCGGGATGTCATCTGGTCCCATGGATGCTGTATTCTTAGCTTTAGAGAGTGCATTTTTTACCTGTGTGGCCATTATTACCGGAATTTGGCAACCTTCTGGTATTGAGATGGGCCATTTAGGGGGTAAGAGGGGGTGAAATTGGCACTGAATTGATCTGCTAGGATATTAGCAATATCATTGGGATCAGTATATTTAATGTCATTCTGTTGTAGCTAAGAACAGAACTGAGCATTGCCATTTAGATTCTTTCTCATAGTTATAGAATGCCTTGTGGTTGTCTTTGGAATCTTTGGCAATTTTATTTTTGTAACTAGCTTTGGAGGATTTTATGAGGGATCTCAGCTTCTTAATGAGGCTGTTAAGGGAGTTTTTCACATCCTGGGATTTTCTGCTTTTCTGCAACAGTTTCTTTCTTTTGTTGTAAAGTTTGTTTATGGCAGGGGACCACCAAATTGGCTTCCTTTTTTTAGAGGAGAGCATCTTGGTTCTATTTGGGATGGCACAATTCATGCACGAGTGGATGTACTCATACAGTGCCTTAATGTAGGACTCAGCAGTCGAACTTTCAGTTCCCATCTGCATGGATGTCATGAAGTTTGTCACTTCTGACTTGAGTAGCATGAATTTGGCTTTGGAGAAGTTTTTTATGGAGGTTTTCTTACTGAGGGGTGGGGGTGGGATGTGGATGTTAAGGGTGATTAGCTTATGGTGTGACCTGACCAATGAGGGGGTGACCATAGGTGTGGAGCATTGATTTCCCATGTTGGTAATGACCAGGTCTAGGATATTGGAGCCCCTGGTAGGACTTTGGATTAGTTGATCCAGGGCATTGGAATTATGAATTCCAAGAACCGTTGGGCAAAGGTGTTGGCACACAAGTAGTTCTCCAAGTTAATGGCAGGGTAGTTGGAATCTCCCAGTATTAGGGTGTTTGGTTGTATTGTAATATTTTCCAGTATGTTTAGGAAGATATAGTGAGAATCTTGGGGCATGGTGGGGGATCTGTAGCAAGCTACAATTTGGATTGCAGTCTTATCTAGTGTTAGCTGCACCTGGAGAATTTCAGATGCATTGTGTTGGGCAACGAGCCTGGTGGTGTGAATATCCTTGGTGAATATGGACACTCCTCCACCTTTAGTGTTTCGATCCTGGTTTGGTGTCCGAAAAGTGTGGTGAGAGTTGTAACCTGGTATCACAGGGGTGCTGTCTGGAGCCTTGAACCAGGTCTCAGTTACTGCACAGATATCAATGTTTTCCATTTTTAGGAGTGTCTCAAGAGAGTGCATTTTGAGGTTTAGAATTCTAGCATTAAGTAGCATTACCTTCAGATTTTGCATGCTTGTAGCTGTTATGGTGTTGGTTTTATCCTTTGAACTTTGCCTAAAAAAGGCAGTATAGGGGTGGCAAGAGCTTTAGCCTGTAACCTGAATCCCAGGGGCAACAGGTGCAGACTATCTCTGGCAAAGCATCGTGGTCTGTCGATCATGTTGTCCCAGGGAGACAGATACCGGATCCCCTTTGAATGACACCAGAAGCTTAGCCAATTGTTGAAGTCAATCATTTCGTCCATATATTGTGGTATCATTCTGGGCAAAGGCAGGATGCTACTCAGGGCTAGGGTCATACCTGCCTGGGCCATATGATCCGAGAGCTCTTCCATGTCTCTTTTCATGTAGTCCAGGGAGGTACATCTCAATATATATATATATATATATATATATATATATATAGTATTATGCATATTGATAGTGATTTGATTTTATCCAAGTTATACATAAAACTACATGAAAAATCATAAAGCGTGCATTGTTACTTTTCAGGTCACAATGTTTTTGCAACTGTCTAAATTACTGCCCTAAACAGCAAGTACATAGCTTGCAAAACATGGGGTCTCCGATCATAACTCTCTATTATGTGCGCAAGACATGGATGCTAAGAAATTAACTCAAGTGATGTATCATGACATCCATCTTGAGACCACATATTAAAATGGTACAGTCAGAGAGCCAATCATAATTCTTTGTAGTGCATGGATAGTTATTTACTCCATGTACTACTGTTTACAGGGAAAAAGTGCAAAGTGTTTTACTGAGATTTAAAGCTGGCAAAGCACTTAGTGAATGCTGTCAGACAACTGGAGAATCAGGGAAAGATTTTAAAAGAAAGTCTGGGGCAGATTGTAAGAACAGACTGCAAGCAGAAATTAATGTGTTTTGACTTCTTTCACTGTCATTTGCTGGTCAGCACTGTCAGTACGAGGCCCGATCTTCATACAGTTTGAAGGGGTACTTAACTATTGTTAAGATTGGGTCTGTCACTAGAGAAGCACTTAATTGGTTTGTTTTTGTCTTGATACTGGAGCATATTCAGTGTGCTCCATGCACTACAATATGTTCAATAGTGAGAATAGCTGAAGATAGAGCATATATTTTTTATGTGCTTGGGTGCAACATACTAAACAGAGTTGTCCATCTTTCTAAAAAATGGTGCGTTGAGGGTAGAAAAATGAGTGAGTACCAAATAAAATTTCCTGCTTACACCCCTGCAGCAGACGGCTAACATATAATAGTTAACACTTTAATGTACTCTCTTGCCAACAGGACTCTATGGTCCTGAACAGGTCTGCTATTGTGAAAATTTAATTATCTTTATTTCCACCTTTAATTAAAAAAAACAAGGCTGAGAAAACAGTATGGTTATATTCATGTAGTAAATTAAAGATATTGTAGCAGTAAAGTAAAACTGCAACTAGGATTCTATATTTCTGTAAATTAAAATGTGAGATTGACATAACTTGGTCATAACCAGGCTTGTGATTTGTTTAGGTAATTATATATATATATATATATATATATATATATATATATATATATATATATATATATATATATATAGCTTCATCTCTGAACTCAATACTCACATTCTCACAACAGGAGAAACTGTTTTAGGTTACACATGAAAAAGACATTTTCACGCTTCTTTTTTGTACAGCAGAGAAAAGACCCCTCAATGTACACGTCAGTCACATCATACACTGAAGCTGTCCTTAAGGCCTGAAATTTGAGCAAAATACAAAAATCAACTTATTGTGATCGTTGTACATTTTACAGTTAGAGGAAGGGATGAGCATATTTTAATTTTTTTATTTTTGCTTTTTATTTTATTTTACGCCGAAAGAACATCAACATTTGTTGACCGGGAAGGTCCGACAGGATATATGTCCATTTTCAGCAGAGGCCCGGGGAGAAAAGCCCCATATAGTAGACAGAACACAGACAACATAATACACTGTAAAATACAATAGAGAAATACAATCCAGAGAAATTTCTACATAATTACATAATGAAACCATTCCATTATGAGTAATTTAAGAACAGAGGTTATACAATGTATTTGAAGGTCATTTTCGAAGTTCACAGGCCAACAATTAAGAGGTGCATATATAATTGTGTTACGTAATATACATTCTACATTTCACTTAATCACATGGCAGTACAGAGTAATATAGGTAGGATTCAGAGACACTGCTAAGAGACAATAGTTGGGTGAACAGTAGTAAAGTGTGGGGAATTAGTCAGGGGTAGAGCAAGGACAGAGCTATCGCAAAGTGAAATATTGAGTAAGGTTCTTTTTAAATTGGGTTGGAGAGGGTTGTAAGTTTAGTTCTGTAGGGAGAGAGTTCCAGACCATACCAACTGAGTTCATAAACAGAACTTCCCCAGCTGAGCTGTTTGCTTTGAAGGTGAAAGCTAACATTTTGTTAGAGGATCGGAGAGTTTTAAGGCTATGGTAGGGGGTGATGAGTGTTTTAAGATCGAGTGTCTGTTCGGGCTGATAGAGAATCTTGTGGGAAATTATTAGTTGGTTAGTCAGTAGAAGTTTAGGTAGTTCAAGACAGCTTAGTAGGTTGAGGTTGTGTCAATGATGGGTCATATAGACAGAGGTGGTGGCAAATCTGACAATGTGATTATAACAGGTTGTGAGCTTGTTTGGGGGGGTTTATTCAGGTTGGTGAATAGGGGGGAGGCATAGAGAAGTGTGGATAGGAGATGAGTTTGAACAAGAACAGTTCTGGCAAGGGGAGTTAAGAAAGGTTTGATTCTATACAAAGAGCCAAGTGTGGTCGATATGCAGATTAAACTTTAGGTTGTTGTCCACTATGACTCTTAGTAGTTTGGTTGAGGGGTCTGGTGAGATAATAGTGCCATTGTTAGATGTAATGGAGAAGGTTACAGAGGAGGTCTTAGATGGGGAGAACAGCAGCAGTTTTTTTTTGGGGGGGGTGTTAATATTAGACAGCGATAGAGGAGCCAGTTTTCAACCATGGTAAAAGTGTTTTGAAATAGTGTTAGTAGTTCTTCTGCGGTAGTGGCAGAGCAGATCAGGGTTGAGTTGTCCATGTATTGGATACAGGTAGTGTCTGGTATTGCTTTATGTAAGTCATTAATGAATATGGAAAATAAGAGGGACCCTAAGATGGATTCTTGGGGGACTCCAAGAGTTATAAGTAAGAGGGTAGATAAGTTGTCTTTCCACAGGACTGCCTGTTGTCTACCTCCCAGATATGACTTAAACCATTGTATAGCATGGGTGTCTAAGGAGATTATTTCTAGGGTTTGCAGGAGAAGTTGGTGGTTTACCATGTTGAAAACTTTGGAAAAATCTAGGAAGATGGCTGAGGAGAGTTTATTGCTATTATGGTTGTGATTTATGGCATTGGTGAAGGACAGTAGGGCAGTGGTGGTACTGTGGTTTGGTCTGAAGCCATGTTGAGAGTTTGACAGTTGATTGTTATCAAGAAGATAGGCTAGGAGTTGTTTTTGGATACATTTTTCCAGGATTTTGGTTATAGGAGAGAGTATTGCTATGGGTCTGTAGTTTGAGATGTCAGTGTAACTGCCTCCCTTGTGGAGTGGAATGATGTGGGATACTTTCCAGGTAGTGGGAATGGTGGCTTCAGACATGGATCGGTTGATCATAATGGATATAGGGTAGGCTACAGTATCTGCTGCTTTTTGTAGGTGGCCTGCTGGTAGGAGATCAGCGGCAAGGGTAGTTGGTTTTAGTTTTCTAATTAGTTTAAGGATAAATGATGCTGAGATTGGTTGAAGTTTGAAGGTGGTTTGGGTACTGGGCGTACAGGCTGAGGGATTTAGTGCACTGGGGGATAAGTTATTGGCTAGGTTTTGGATAGCTTCTGTAAAGAAGCTATTGAAGGAGTTGGCTACCTCTGCTGGAGAATGTGAGTTGTAAGTTGAGGGGACAGGGGTGGTAGATTGTCCTGGATGGAGCAGTGTGTTTAGAGTTGCCCAGAATTTATTTGGTTTGTTCTGTTTTTTTTTTTGTTGTTGTAGGTTGTGATAGTAGTTCTTTTTGTCGGTAGTGACAGATTTTTTGTGTCATTCCTTAATTGTCTATAATAGAGTTGATCTGTGAGGTTTTTTGAGGTACGCCAAGTGGTCCAAGCTTTATTTCTTAGTAAGATTTTTTTGCCTGGTTGCAACTGTAAGCCATGGGGTGCTTTTGGTTTTAGTCGTAATGGTACGAGCTGGAGCATGGCTGTCTAGGATGGATAAGAATTTAGTATTAAAGTATTGTACAGCTTCTTCTAGTGGGAGATGCTTTAGAACTGACCAGTTGCAAAGTTTAAGGTCTGTCTGGAAATTCTTAAGGTTAAAATCTTTCTTGTTTCTGATTGTTTTATAGGTGGGTTGTTTGTGGATTTCAGCCTTTTGCCTGATGATATAGGTGAGATGGTGATCACTTATGTTGTCGGGCAAGGTTCAGGCTGCATACGAGTGTGTGATTGTTAATAAGTATCCAATCTAATATATTTTTTTTATTGTTGGGTTTAGTGATCCTGGTGGGGGAGGATATGACTTGTGAGAAACCATAAAGGTTAATGTGGGAAGTGGGGGTTCAGAGGAGCATGAGAACCAGTCTATATTAAAATCTCCAAGTACAATGGTTTCTTTGGGATAATTATTTGATAGCCAGTTAAGTGTATCCTCAAGTACTGGTATGTTTTTACCTGGGGGGATATAGACACAGATAATATATATACTTTTGCTTTTATTGATGTGTAGTTTAGTAGTAATGATTTCAGCTTTAGTATTTTGGAAGGGTTGATGGCTGTCAATGGTCATTTCTAGCATGGATTTGTAGAGAACAGCTACCCCCCCCTCCCTTTTTAGCAGTGCAGTCATGTCTAAATATATTGTAACCTGGTGGTATATCTAAGGTACTTGGTTTGATCCAGGTCTCAGTGAGACAAAGAACATCAGGAGAAAGGTGATCTAGTAGGGCATGGAGGTGTTGAACTTTATTATTTACACTTCTGATGTGTAGATGGCTTACCAGGAATGAGATAGGAGGTCTGTTTGTGGTATGCTTTTTAGGGGGTGAGGTAGTATTGATGGTGGAGTTAATGGTAGAGGATGGACCTGGGTTTGGGTGGATGTCCCCATCCCTGGTGAGATTACTTTGATATTTAATGATTCATTTCATAATCTTATAAAGAAGGGTTTGGTATTTTTTTTAGTTTTTGGGCTGATGTAACAATTTCTAATAGTATTTATGAGGTGTTTGATTGGATAGTTAAGGAGGGAGTAAATAGATGTTCTAGTTTATTAAGTTCAGGCAGTTAGTAAGGAATAAGCAATAGTGGTATTATGGAGTAGGTCAGCAATAAGTTAAATGGAGGTAGTATTGGGACCATGGTAGGGTAGTGGTGGAGATAATGGGGTTTGAAGTAGAAGGAGAGTGATTGGTGTGGGTGTGGCGGTTAGTTGATTAGGTGTTAGGAGGGGGATGTGGTCAGGTAGTATAAGTGTAGAGGTGCTGGGGGCAGGTGGCATTTGGGGCAGGGTAGGGGAGCAGAGTGAGCCCACAGGGCGAACGGAGCAGATACAGCCAAGAAGAAGTGAGGGCTATAAAAAACTATCAGAAACTACAGCTCATACTCTTAAAGATTGCGCTGGAGCTATGTTGTGCGGAAGTAGTGTAGGCAAGATATAAATATGGGTTGGCTGGTCCAGGAAAGTAGAGGGAGTTAGCAATAAAACAGATGGGGAGAAATAGTGGGAATAACTGCTATCTTTCGGCAGGTACTTTGGAAGAATAATGCTGTGCAAACGGTTTGCAGTGGTCTATACTGCCACCTAGTGGCAAAAGGAGATGGCAAACTGAAGGAGAGAGTAGTTCTCATACACTATTATAAGTCTATGTTAAAAACTAGATGAAGGAGAGTGGTACTTGGGCTGCGGTAGGCTGCTAACGCACACACGGGAGGTCAGACTAACAACTACAGGTAGTATTTTAGGATACATGTTGATTGCTCAAGGCTACATACATTGACACTTCTTAGAGTAGTGATGTCCTTATTTCAGCAGTGCTCAGTGATGCCTGGGTAGCAGGCAAGTCGAGGGTGTCTTCTGGATTAGGCAGGGAGGTAGTCCTTGTGTATTAAGGCAGGGAGGGAGCACCCGAGGTGGCAAACTGTATAATAGAGAGAGACACACAGAGTTAGGTAAGGTAGATGGCAAAGATAGGGAAGTACAAGGTAGAAGGATAGGGCAGTAGGAAGGGATATCAGGATGTGAACAGGTGTACTAGCGTGAACAGTAAGTAGTGGGAGACTAGACAGGGAGAAAGATTAATAAGGCAGCATTGGAGAAGGATTAGAAAGGCAACAATATAAAACAGTGCATATAGGTAGTAGACACCACACAGTTATCTCGTGGAGGAACAATCCAACAATTACCCTCAAGCCCAAGGGAATAAAAATGCCTCTAGACCATTTGAGAGGGTAGGGTTAACAAAAAACAATCTCAAATGCAAGCAACAGAGCTGTAGTGCAATCAAACAGTACAAATAGTCAGGTAGTATCCTTATAGAGCAGTAGTGCAATCAAACAGTACAAGTAGTCAGGTGGTATCCTTATGGACACAGGGGTAGCTAGAACAAACAGTTATACAATGTAACTACGATAATGCAATAGCCTGGGCAGTTATATCCATTCACTGTGACACATTAACATTAGAAACGGCCTTTCCATGAGGTCTAATTAGATTTAATAGTATAGAAATATCAAATGTAAGACCATGATTCTCCAAGCTTGAGCACTGTTCTGGTTAATGAGAGAACTGTGTATGTGTGTGTGTGATGTGTATGTGTGATGTGTGTGATGTGTGTGATATGTGTGTGTGTGTGATATGTGTGTGTGTGTGTGATATGTGTGTGTGTGTGATATGTGTGTGTGTGTTTGTGCATGATATGTGTGTGTGCACATATATGTGTGTTTGTGTGCATGTCTGGATCTCCTTCTAAACCTCAAAATCCCATATATATAAAGCTCATTTTTGTGAGATGAAATACTGAAACCTTGAATTCCAGAATGGTAAATTTTTCCCAAGGTAAGTAAACACTTGACCAACATGCCCTTGTAGTGTGATCCTGGAGTTGGTATATATAGCTGGGGAACGGTGTGGGGAGCAAAGCCCCCACCTAGGTGGGTTTTATTTACTACAATGTGTTTTTTGTTTAATTTTGGGCAAGTGTTTACTGACCCAAAGCTGTAACAATCATTTCATCAGCTATACTTCAAATTAGTATAAATATTATTTTTATCCATTTAATAAGGCTTTTGTTTTAACTAAATACATCCAGATGTTGAAACATAAATCAGAATAAAATGGATTCATCATGGACTGACTTTGCAGAACTCTGTTAATGTTTCAATTATGTTGAGGGACGGCCTTTAAAGAGATTTTTATGTAACTCGTCATGCAGTATTGTGCATTAACAAGTTTTGTTATTATATGCATTTACAATATGCTATAAAACATACTTTCTGATATTTTTTAATTACTAACACAATCTTCAAATTATGAGTCTCAAACAACCCTGTAAAATATGCATTGGTAACCTGCCAACATATGACCTAGTTTCACCACTTCATGTATGACTATAACTTTGGCTTGATGTTCCAGTATTATTTATATTTTTTAATACGAAACTGTCATTATTTATGATTTTTCAAAGCTGTTATCATTTTAACATGCCTGCATTCTGCATGCCTTTTAATTTTCACAGAAGTGGCTTTATGGTATTTTTTTTATTCCTGTCTGGTAACATCCCAGGAAATTATCAACACACTTATTTAGTTTTAATACAAAACATTTATTTTGCAGCTAATGTACATGTGTTTGATAGATATTTTTTGTTGCCGTTTACCTGACATAAATCCTTTTGCAATCAATGTCCCGGCACCTCTGCTGTTCTACAATTTCTTATTATAAGTAAAGGAAAAGGCATATTTTGCATGGCATTAAAATCATGTTTAAAGAACATTTTTAGAAGGATGTGGGTAATGATGAATTTCTTTCAAGTCAGCATAACAAGAATGAAATGAAAAAAGTAGCTTTCAGTTTCTGGTTCCAGATGTTGTGAAACAGAAACTTATAAATCTTGTTATGAAGTTTTTTTTTTCTGTTTCTAGTCACATGATAGCCAGTACATGCAGCGTAATTACAGATCAGATTAATTACAGCAAAGTTAGCAGCTTCTTCAAGCAGTTTCCTTATTATCAGAGGATGTAGTTTAGCAGTTACAGCAAAGTTAGCAGCTTCTTCAAGCAGTTTCCTTATTATTATCAGTGGATGTAGTTTAGCAGTTACAGCAAAGTTATCAATTTCTTCAAACAGTTTCCTTATTATTATCAGAGGATGCAGTTTAGCAGTTACAGCAAAGTTAGCAGCTTCTTCAAGCAGTTTCCTTATTATTATCTGAGGATGTAGTTTAGCAGTTACAGCAAAGTTAGCAGCTTCTTCAAGCAGTTTCCTTATTATTATCTGAGGATGTAGTTTAGCAGTTACAGCAAAGTTATCAGCTTCTTCAAGCAGTTTCCTTATTATTATCTGAGGATGTAGTTTAGCAGTTACAGCAAAGTTAGCAGCTTCTTCAAGCAGTTTCCTTATTATTATCTGAGGATGTAGTTTAGCAGTTACAGCAAAGTTAGCAGCTTCTTCAAGCAGTTTCCTTATTATTATCAGAGGATGTAGTTTAGCAGTTACAGCAAAGTTAGCAGCTTCTTCAAGCAGTTTCCTTATTATTATCTGAGGATGTAGTTTAGCAGTTACAGCAAAGTTAGCAGCTTCTTCAAGCAGTTTCCTTATTATTATCAGAGGATGTAGTTTAGCAGTTACAGCAAAGTTAGCAGCTTCTTCAAGCAGTTTCCTTATCAGAGGATGTAGTTTAGCAGTTACAGCAAAGTTAGCAGCTTCTTCAAGTAGTTTCCTTATTATCAGAGGATGTAGTTTAGCAGTTACAGCAAAGTTATCAGTTTCTTCAAGCAGTTTCCTTATTATTATCAGAGGATGTAGTTTAGCAGTTACAGCAAAGTTATCAGTTTCTTCAAGCAGTTTCCTTATTATTATCTGAGGATGTAGTTTAGCAGACAGTCTTTTAATGTTAAAAATCTTTTTCAAGTCAATGTTGATCATTTTTTTCTTGATGGTGCTGTGCAATAACTTAGTGTTCATTATATGGGTCACTGCTGCAGTAGGCCTAGACATATGTATTGTCCTGCTAAAGATGTAATAGCTAAGGATAAAAACTGCTAGTCAGGATCCAAGGCTTCAGGGCACCTTCCAAACACCCAAACTGTTAGCTCCAGTTGAGCCGACTACAATGTCAGGTTTGGGTGCCAAGGCCTTCAAGGCTTTCCTGCCAGCAAAATCTCTCCTCTTGCAAGCTTTTGAGGTTTGACATTCAGCTAAT
This sequence comes from Protopterus annectens, assembly GCF_019279795.1. Classification (NCBI taxonomy): domain Eukaryota; kingdom Metazoa; phylum Chordata; order Ceratodontiformes; family Protopteridae; genus Protopterus; species Protopterus annectens. The sequence goes on along the minus strand of NC_056726.1, from coordinate 1,080,283,149 downwards.
GGTGCTCTATTGCTGGGCAGATAGTTACATTCGGAAGGAAAAAAATTCACTTAATACCAGAAATTGCACTTTTCAGTGAAATAATTTTAAAGCTAATGGAAAGAGTAACGGCTGTCATGTGACTTATGATTAAATGGGGGGGGGCAGTTGTTTTTTTAATTCTGTGGTAAAATTTGTTAAAACTAATTTTAAAACTACTTTTTTCTGAGGTAAAAGTTGTCCTGTTTTACTTTATGGGCTATGGTAAGTGCCTAAAGTGATTTTTTTTTTTGTGTTTTTATGGGGAAATTTTTTTATAACTTTTTTCTTTTCAGTTTAATAATGTATTCTTACAGACCTTAAAGGGACAATCCCAGCTTTTCTTTGTTTACATTCTGCAAAGTTTACCTTTAGCAGTGTATAATTCTGAGCACGCTCGCAACTTGTCTGTGTAGGGTAGGGGAGGGTTACCTACAGGAAGATTCAGCCTTTTAATCACAGTCGTTTTTTCCTGATCTGCTCACAACACCTTTTAGGTTGAGACATTCATTATTTTAGCTTGTGGCTTGCTATTTTCAAGGAAAGGTATCCTCTAAATGCTTTTAATGACCTGCCTTCTCCTGACTTCTTGTTTCTGTAGAAAGGATTAGTAAACAGAGTTATTCAGTCTTTCTTGAGCTGTTATTTATTTATTTTATTTATTTATTTATTTTACATAAAAAGATATTGGGGACCTACAGACACTGGATCCTACCCAGTTCGGCTTTGTTAAGGGCAGATCTTGCCTCTTAAACCTGGTTGATTTCTTTGAAACAGTCACCAAGGCCATTGACGAGGGGAAGGTGGTTCACACAGCCTACCTGGACCTCGCAAAAGCCTTCAATACAATACCCCACTCGGGCATTATAGATAAGTTCACCAGCTTAAATATAAACCCCTATGTCACTAGATTGATTGCAAACTGGCTCAAGGATAGAACCCACATGGTTAGAATTGCTGGAGCCATGTCAGACTCCAAACCAGTTACAAGTGGTGTCCCACAAAGCTCAGTCCTGGGACCTCTTTTGTTCAGTATATATTTCTCGGAGGTACAGGCCAACACGGAAGGACTGTGGCTGACCAAGTTCGCAGATGACTGCAAACTGGGCGCCATAATCAACTCACCAGCTGACACAAGCATCCTCCAAAAGGGCCTCATAGAAACAGACAACTGGTGCCAGAGCCATGGCCTCAAGCTAAATGCCAAAAAGTGTATAGTCATCCCCTTTGGCAAAAACAAAGTGCTCACAAATTACCACATAGGTGGTAATCCATTAAGTACAGAAGAAGTAATTAGGGACCTGGGGACCCAAGTTGATAGCAATCTCTCATTTGACAACCACGTGGCCAAAGTGGTTAGAAAAACATTTTATATAGCCCACCTAATCATGAAGGGATTCACATCTAGATCAGGGGAGGTCATCGTGCCTCTTTACTCATCCCTCATTAGGCCCATAATTGAGTACAATGCCCCTTTTCGGATGTACCTTACCAGACACCTGCAGCAACTGGAAAGACCCCAAAAGTACATCACCAAGAGGATCAAAGGGCTCAAACAGATGACATATGCTGCCTGGTTAAAGAAACTCCAGCTCTACTCAGTGGCATACCACCTGTTCAGAGGCAATCTGTGCCTGACGTATAAAGCCATATCCAACCCGGAATTAATGGACATGCTGCACCTCAGAAAATCCAAATCCCATCGAGCTACGAGCTCGAGAGACTTGAACCTCTGAACTGAAATAAATAGGACATGCTGGAGGGACAGATTCATAACCCAGAGGCTCCCTTCACTCTGGAATAAAATCCCAGTCCAGGTTAGGCAGAGTCCCTCATTTCCTCTCTTCAAGAGGAATCTTGATGAGTGGATGGGAGATCGTAGGTTTACCCCAGGTATCACTTCTGTGTCACTGTTAGAGGCACAGTATACTAACCTCGAAAAAGGGCATAGCAAAATAAATTTAAAATGGGTGGCGAAAGCCAAACACATTCTGGCTAGGCTTATAAATGCCCTAGGGCAGATAGTCTAGTATGAACCTATGAACCTATTTGTTAACCGGGGGTGTCTGACTGAGCCAAAATGGCCATTTTTCAGTAGAGGCCCAGGGAGAAAAGCTCCACACAAAAAAAAATAATTACAGATGCATTTAGATATTTAGACATGATCAGTATACACACAAATTATAATAGACATGTTTTTACAGTGGTATGCAGCACATCAACAGTTACAGTGGAGAGAAGAACAAGAAGCATTAATTTAAAAATAAAGGTGATTAATAGATTTGTGGTGTACAGCTGAAGTGTGGAACATGGGTAGAATACATACAACAGGTACAGTACATACATTGTACATTTGCCATTGTTTGTTGGCAAGAGTGAAAACTGTTATCAAGTACTCTAGGCTTAGTATGTGTACCTTATCCGCTTTCACTAGCCCGGGGAGCAGTCATTGCACTGCCATCTTTGCTTGAGATGTTGCCTAATGAGGTTTTTAAAGAAGGCTATTGTCGATGTGTTTTGTATGTTAGTGGGGAGAGAGTTCCATTTTTTAGCCACTGAACTATATAGTGCATCTCCAAAGCTATTATAGCTTTTGGTGACTTCTAGTAGTAGTTTGCCTGAAGATCTTTTGGCTGAGTGATGTTGTACTAGGTTTTTGAGGGCAGGACACTTATTGAGGAGGTAACAGATAGAGTGACAGAGGCAGAGCTGATCGTAGGTTAGGAGGTTGGGCAGTTCAAGCCAATGGAGCTTTCTCAAAGCAGTACAGTGATGAGTTCTATATGAGCAATTTGCAGCAAAGTGCGCAATTCTGTTATGCTGTCTGAAATCAAGCTTACTGTCATCTACATCTGTACCGCTGACATCAGATAAGTTGATCAAGGTTCATGGCCTTTCAGACCAGACTCAGCAGGGTAGTAATGCAGTAATTCCCAATATCAGTGGTGCCTCCCCCTTTGTGGGTTGTGATAATTGTTGGTGTGCACCATTCAGTGTGTACACAGCCTGACATGAAGTAATTGCAACAGATTCATTTAAGCCTGGCCATTGAGTTGCATTTGTTGTCAACTGCCATAAGGCCTCACTTCTCTCCAAATATAAAGTCCAAGGTCCACCTCTTGGGTCTAGTTCAATAACTTCAATAACAGTGAATTTAAAGTCACAATTACTTGTTTTTTAAGTTTAAAAGCTTTAGACAGATGATGCTTTTAAAGAAATGTTCTTGTAATTTTTAATAGTTGAAACATATGCATTATTTTTATGTCTTATATGTATACATTGGTGAATTTTACACTCTATCTATTATGTATTTATACATGTATTTATACTATAATATACTGGGGTTATTTGAGGTGTACAACATATAGGAAATGTTGAGTTTTTATTAGATTTTTTAATTTATTTTTAGTTATGTATTTATAAGTATTATAGTAGGTAATATTTAGGATGATGGATGTTTTATGTGTGGTTATTTGATATTATTAGATGTAAATTGTAGGAATAGTCATTGCTCATGAATTATTCATGAACTCTGGATGTTGATTGGATCGGTAATTAACTTTGTATTATAAATTTACTAGCATATGGGGCATGCTCTGTCTTGATAATGTCTCCAAATGGCTGGAGACGAAAGCACTTGATTTACTGGATGTATCTGATTTATTTTTATTTTTATTTGTTAAATTAAAGTTCTCTTTTTTTAAGCACTTCTTAGTTGCTTATTTGGAATTCTTTATCTTTCTCCATCTGTTTGCAACTGAGGCTGTTTTTTTGGATTGTATTTTGTTTTTTTGGCCTTTAAAAGTTTGAAGTTATCAAACAATACTGACCACTTCATAATTCCCCACATACCTGACCTCACCATTCCTAAAAACTACCACCCAATTAGACCCAGGTATATCAGCCCCAGAACTAAACATTACCAAATATTTATAAACAAAATTATGAAACTCATAGTTAGGTTACATTACAGCCTGACAATGGATGGGGACATCCACCCAAACCCTGGCCCATCCCCACCTACTGATTCCAGTTCCCAAACTAATATTCCTTCTAACATAACACTGGCTAATAGGCCCGCTAATTCTCTCCTGACCTGCCAACTAAACATCAGAAGCATAAACAATAAGGTTCATAATCTGCATGCCCTCTTAGCAGTTTACTCCCCCGATGTCCTATGTCTTACAGAAACCTGGCTAAAACCAGTAACTAAAGACAATGAGGTAATACCACCAGGGTACGACATACTTAGATTAGATTGTACTACTAGGAAGGGTGGTGGGGTAGCTGTACTGTAACAATGAGGTAATGTCACCAGGGTACGACAGTACGATCTAATCTAAGTATATTAGGAATGGTGGTGGGGTAGCTGTACTGTAACAATGAGGTAAGACCACCAGGGTACGACATACTTAGATTAGATCATACTACAAGGAGGGTGGTGGGGTAGCTGTACTTTAACAATGAGGTAATACCATCAGGATACCACATACTTAGATTAAATTGTACTATAGGAAGGGTGGTGGGGTAGCTGTACTGTAACAATGAGGTAATACCACCAGGGTACAACATACTTAGATTAGATTTTACTACTAGGAAGGGTGGTGGGTAAGATGTACTGTAACAATGAGGTAATACCACCAGGGTACGACATACTTAGATTAGATCGTACTACTAGGAAGGGTGGTGGGGTAGCTGTACTGTAACAATGAGGTAATGCCACCAGGGTACGACAGTACGATCTAATCTAAGTATATTAGGAATGGTGGTGGGGTAGCTGTACTGTAACAATGAGGTAAGACCACCAGGGTACGACATACTTAGATTAGATCATACTACAAGGAGGGTGGTGGGGTAGCTGTACTTTAACAATGAGGTAATACCATCAGGATACCACATACTTAGATTAAATTGTACTATAGGAAGGGTGGTGGGGTAGCTGTACTGTAACAATGAGGTAATACCACCAGGGTACGACATACTTAGATTAGATCGTACTACTAGGAAGGGTGGTGGGGTAGCTGTACTGTAACAATGAGGTAATAACCCCAGGGTATGACATACTTAGATTAGATCTTTCATAGATTCATAGATTCATAGATTGGTACTAAGCTAACTGCCCTTGTAAGCCATTTTAAGCCTAGCCAATTGTCCCTTGTGAGACTCAAACCCTGGACCTTGTGTTTGTAAGGCAAACACCTTAACCATTAGGTAACCCTCCCACTTACCACATCTTACTACTAGGAAGGGTGGTGGGGAAGCTGTATTGTAACAATGAGGTAATACCACCAGGGTACGACATACTTAGATTAGATGGTACTACTAGGAAGGGTGGTGGGGTAGCTGTACTGTAACAATGAGGTAATACCCCCAGGGTATGACATACTTAGATTAGATCGTACTACAAGGAAGGGTGGTGGGGTAGCTGTAATGTAACAATGAGGTAATACCCCCAGGGTACAACATACTTAATTAGATTGTACTACTAGGAAGGGTGGCGGGGTAGCTGTTCTGTAACAATGAGGTAATACCACCAGGGTATGACATACTTAGATTAGATCATACTACTAGGAAGGGTGGTGGGGTAGCTGTACTCTATAAAAAATACACTAGATGTGTCCATCTACTCTCCACTCTTCTCTATGCCTCCCTTTACTCATCTGAGATGATGAGATGGGGTTGGGAGGGTGGACTAATTGTTAAGGTGTTTGCCTTACAAACACAAGGTGCAGGGTTTGAGTCTCACAAGGGAAAATTGGCTAAGCTTAAAATGGCTCGCAAGGGCAGCTAGCTTAATACTAATGTATGAACCTATGTTACTACGGTCTCCCTACAACCACCCCAGTCTAATAATGCAGAAATTCTTATTTCCAAACTACAGATTAACAATAACAAATGCATAAACTTTGTCTGCATTTACATTCCCCATGATAATAATACAAACACCCTAGAGGACATCCTCCACTGGTAATCCAGTACCTCATGCACACCCTTAAGGCATTCTTACTACATAGCCATGTGCTTCAGTGGTTCCAATCTTACCTGTGTGGTAGACAACAAGCCGTCTTATGTTAGGACAAACTATGTAGCTGTCACCCTAGGTGTCCCCCAGGGCTCCATACCAGGACCCCTTCTATTCTCTCTCTTTATTAATGATCTTTCCACTGTCATCCCAAATGCTACCTGCATCCAATATGCGGATGACTCCACCTTGATTTGTTCAGCCACCTCCCTGACAGATCTGATGACATTAACCCAGAATACTTTCAATATAGTTGAAAACTGGCTCTCTAACCATCAGTTGATATTAAACCCTAACAAAACAAAGTTGCTTCCTTTCTCCCCCACTTGTAAGTCTCCCTCACGCCTCTTTACCATAAAATCTAATAACGGTACCATTACCTCCCCAGATGCACAAACCAAACTCTTAGGCGTCATGATAGATAACACCCTCAAATTTGATATCAATGTCAATCAAACTATCAAAACCACTAACAAAAAATGTGGCTCCCTCTATAAGACCAAACCTTTCCTTACTCCATTCGCTAGGACTGCTATTGTTCATGCCCATCTACCGTCACTCTTCTCTATGCCTCCCCTCTACTCACTAATCTGAACAAATCCGCTCTTAGCAAACTCTCCAGCTGTTATAACCATATTGCTAGATTTTGCAACAGGCATGGTCTATAGGACCCACCACTGTCACAACCTAAATCTTCTGGGGTGGCTAGAATGGCCGAGCCTACTTCAGCACAACCAGCTTACAATTCCCCATAAAGTTCTCAACCACCCTGATAATATGCTTGTACTTAGAAATATCCTCAGCCCTTATAGCAACCTGAGGTCACCGCTCATCTAATGAACTACCGGTTCAAACGTACAAAATCAACAACTCTGCTGAGGACTCTCTGGTTCAAACGTACAAAATCAACAACTCTGCTGGGGACTCTCTGGTTCAAACGTACAAAATCAACAACTCTGCTGGGGACTCTCTGGTTCAAACGTACAAAATCAACAACTCTGCTGGGGACTCTCTGGTTCAAACGCATAAAATCAACAACTCTGCTGAGGACTCTCTGGTTCAAACGGACAAAATCAACAACTCTGCTGGGGACTCTCTGGTTCAAACGTACAAAATCAACAACTCTGCTGGGGACTCTCTGGTTCAAACGTACAAAATCAACAACTCTGCTGGGGACTCTCTGGTTCAAACGTACAAAATCAACAACTCTGCTGGGGACTCTCTGGTTCAAACGTACAAAATCAACAACTCTGCTGGGGACTCTCTGGTTCAAACGTACAAAATCAACAACTCTGCTGGGGACTCTCTGGTTCAAACGTACAAAATCAACAACTCTGCTGGGGACTCTCTGGTTCAAACGCATACAAAATCAACAACTCTGCTGGGGACTCTCTGGTTCAAACGCATAAAATCAACAACTCTGCTGGGGACTCTCTGGTTCAAACGCATAAAATCAACAACTCTGCTGGGGACTCTCTGGTTCAAACGCATAAAATCAACAACTCTGCTGGGGACTCTCTGGTTCAAACGTACAAAATCAACAACTCTGCTGGGGACTCTCTGGTTCAAATGTACAAAATCAACAACTCTGCTGGGGACTCTCTGGTTCAAACGTACAAAATCAACAACTCTGCTGGGGACTCTCTGGTTCAAACGTACAAAATCAACAACTCTGCTGGGGATTCTCTGGTTCAAATGTACAAAATCAACAACTCTGCTGGGGACTCTCTGGTTCAAACGTACAAAATCAACAACTCTGCTGGGGACTCTCTGGTTCAAACGTACAAAATCAACAACTCTGCTGGGGACTCTCTGGTTCAAACATCCAAAATCAACAACTCTGCTGGGGACTCTCTGGTTCAAACGTACAAAATCAACAACTCTGCTGGGGACTCTCTGGTTCAAACATCCAAAATCAACAACTCTGCTGGGGACTCTCTGGTTCAAACATCCAAAATCAACAACTCTGCTGGGGACTCTCTGGTTCAAACATCCAAAATCAACAACCCTGCTGGGGACTCTCTGTTTGCTAACTCTGTTGGCAAAATTTAGAACTCTCTTCCTGCTGATCTTACTCTTGAACCTTTTCTTACTCAATTCAAAAAAAGGCCTCAAGCTATACTTTAAAACTTACTGGCTATGTCCTTGTTCAAAACCCGACTAGATACTCCTCTATAGTCTGTAATCATGTTACATGGCCTAGGCAATTTGTTTACACTGTTTAAGAATGTATGATTATATTACCTGCTTGCTCAACTGGAGCCTGTAAACTGGGTGTAACCTGTAATCATAGTGTGATTTTTACTTTATGTTCTACCTTGGAGCTTTTCTCCCCGGGCCTCCACTGAAAATGGACATGTATCCATTCGGACTATCCCGGTCAACAAATGTAGAGTAAAAAATAAAATAAAATAAATAAATGCATACCCATAGGCATGCAGACACATGCACACACACACACACACACACACGCACACACACGCACACACACGCGCACACACACACACACACACACACACACACACACACACACACACACACACACACACACACACACACACACACACACACACTCAATGGCAAGATAAAACTGATGTAGCTTAAATTTCAGCTCATTGTGTGCATACCTCATGGGTCTACAATACTGCTGTTTAGCTTAGCACTGGTGGGGTCTTCAGGTATTAGATACCACATTTTCTGGAAGCTAATGAAGCAAATATCTGTCTTGGGGTGCCAAGAAAAGGCAGTGATCACTGGAATGTAGTACAAGGAAAAACAGCACTTCCACATTTCCATAATCTGTTCTGTTATCTCAGACACAGTATCTCCCTACATTCCAAAAGTCTTCAACACATACTCATAATAATGCACATCACCATTACCCCCCCCTTCCCACATTTTTACATGGGGTCAGAGAGTCATGTGAACTACTGCAGCCTCTTTTGGTTCAATACCAGTGTCCTACCTTCATTGAGAGTCATGCCCAAGTGTTGCAGGTCTTCTCTCCCATAATCCATCCCTCTCTTTGTTGGATGTCCTCATTTCTTCCTTCGTTGAGAGCCATGCCCAAGTGCTGCAGGTTTTCTCTCCCATAATCCATCCCTCTCTTTGTTAGATGTCCTCATTTCTACCTTCGTTGAGAGTCATGTCCAAGTGCTGCAGGTCTTCTCTCCCATAATCCATCCCTCTCTTTGTTAGATGTCCTCATTTCTACCTTTGTTGAGAGTCATGTCCAAGTGCTGCAGGTCTTCTCTCCCATAATCCATCCCTCTCTTTGTTGGATGTCCTCATTTCTACCTTTGTTGAGAGTCATGCCCAAGTGCTGCAGGTCTTCTCTCCCATAATCCATCCTTCTCTTTGCTGGATGTCCTCATTTCCTCTTCCCTGTTTCTTCTAAAACATCTTCACCAAATTGATTTTTGTTTTCCTGCATGTCTCTGAAACACAGTAACCTGTTTTGACCTTCTTTGCAATTGAAGCTAGTTTGTCTTCTGCAATGATGTCATCATTTTATTCATGTGTCCCACAGTGTGCATCCAACCATCATCTAAGTCACGTCACCTCCATCACTTCCACCTTCCTCAGCTGCTCAAGCTTCACTGCCCAGGTTTTGGTACCATAGAGAAGTGTTGGTCATAATGTGGGTTTGGACACCTTATTTTTCAGCTTCTTTGACATTATTCTGTCACACACTTCCCCCTCACACTCTGTGCCATTTGCCTGCAGCCCCCACTGATTCTAGCTTTAACCTTCCCATTCAGACTTGCCTTCTTCTCAACTACCCCTCCTAGATACTTAAAAGTGTTATCTTGTTCTTGTTCCTTCCCTTCAGCCTCGATTTTCTGCCTCTTCTGATTTCCCCATTTGCTGCTATGATAACTGTCTTGCCTGTATTCAGTTTCATTCAATGTGACTTCAGTTTTGTATTCAGACCCCAATTATTAGCTGGACTTCTTGTTCAAAGTCTGCTTGTACTGCCACATCATCTGTGTACATCAGTTTTATTGACCTGTCCCCTTCAACCAGTTTGCTAATGTAACGCATCACCACTATAAACAACAGTGAGCTCAGAGCTGAGCCATGATGCACACTCAACCCCAACGGGAACTCCTCTGCAAGTCCGAATACTGTTAGTACTTGTGCCTTTGGGTCTTTGTACATAGTCTGCACTGATTCTGTCAGTGTTTCTGGGCCTTCGGTACACTGCAGCACCACCCAAATGAGCTTTGTCATATGCTTTCTCCAGGTCTACGAATGTTCATCTGGCCTCCTTCCTCATCCTTAGCTTCTTCTCCACCACATGTCTCAGTACCAACATTGGATTGACCATGCTACTTCCTGATCTGAATCCAAACTGGTCATCTCCTGCCTTACTTTCTGTTTATCTGTGCATCAGTCATCCTTTCCAGCACTTTCTTGAACTGTGACAGGAGTTTGTTACCTTTATAAGGCCTACAGTTGTGAATGTGTAAGGTAATAAAAAAAAAAAAAAAAAAAAAGCCGACATCATCAGGCAACTTGATGTGAGATGATATAAGAAAGGACAGGGTAGCAAAATTGCAATCTCTTTCATAACCACACATGCTTAGACTGCAGTTATAACCACACTAACCTATGAATAACAGCAAATTGGTTGAGCTCCACATAAAATTTGCACAAACACAAGAAATCAATCAACATCTCAGTCTTCCATTGCATACACTGATTGTGACTGCAAGTTGCCTGTATCATACAAACCAAGTGTTTAATAAACTTTGAGACACTAAATGAACCTGAATGTGTACAACTATAGAGCATTTGTGCAGAAATCCTTATCACAGTCACAGTCAAAGACTCACATTCCTGGACCTTTAACCTCAAACTAGACTGGATTAGGGTTGCCATAACTCCTGTAATATAAAAGAGGACGCTGCCGCATCGAAGAGCAAAAAAAAAACTTCAATGCGGCATCCTCTTTTACATTTTTTTTTTTTTTTTGCTCCACTCTAACTCGGTGTACAAGCCAATCAAAAAAATAACACGGAGGTAAAAAAAACTCCAAAGTAGGGACGGCTGGTTTTGAAAATACTGCAATTTGTCCGGGTTTTATGGGTCACATGTCCAAGGATTTAATGTCTGCCTATTGGTAGAGTGACAGTCATAGCTGGGTCATATGTCCAAGGATTCAATGTCTGGCTATTGGTAGAATGACAGGCATAGCTGGGTCACATGTCCAAGGATTCAATGTCTGGCTATTGGTAGAGTGACAGTCATAGCTGGGTCACATGTCCAAGGATTCAGTGTCTGCCTATTGGTACAGTGACAGTCAGCTGGGTCATATGTCCAAGGATTCAATGTCTGGCTATTGGTAGAATGACAGGCATAGCTGGGTCACATGTCCAAGGATTCAATGTCTGGCTATCGGTAGAGTGACAGGCATAGCTGAGTCACATGTCCAAGGATTCAATGTCTGGCTATTGGTAGAGTGACAGGCATAGCTGGGTCATATGTCCAAGGATTCAATGTCTGGCTATTGGTAGAGTGACAGGCATAGCTGGGTCACATGTCCAAGGATTCAATGTCTGGCTATTGGTAGAATGACAGGCATACCTGGGTCACATGTCCAAGGATTCAATGTCTGGCTATTGGTAGAGTGACAGGCATAGCTGGGTCACATGTCTAAGGATTCAATGTCTGGCTATTGGTAGAGTGACAGGCATAGCTGGGTCACATGTCCAAGTATTCAATGTCTGGCTATTGGTAGAGTGACAGGCATAGTTGGGTCACATGTCCAAGGATTCAATGTCTGGCTATTGGTATAGTGACAGGCATAGCTGGGTCACATGTCCAAGGATTCAATGTCTGGCTATTGGTAGATTGACAGGCATAGCTGGGTCACATGTCCAAGGATTCAGTGTCTGGCTATTGGTAGAGTGACAGGCATAGCTGGGTCACATGTCCAAGGATTCAATGTCTGGCTATTGGTAGAGTGACAGTCATAGCTGGGTCACATGTCCAAGAATTCAATGTCTGCCTATTAGTAGAATGACAGGCATAGCTGGGTCACATGTCCAAGGATTCAATGTCTGGCTATTAGTAGAATGACAATCATATGTGGGTCACATGTCCAAGGATTCAATGTCTGGCTATTGGTAGAGTGACAGTCATAGCTGGGTCATATGTCCAAGGATTCAATGTCTGGCTATTGGTAGAGTGACAGGCATAGCTGGGTCACATGTCCAAGGATTCACTGTCTGGCTATTGGTAGAGTGATAGGCATAGCTGGGTCACATGTCCAAGGATTCAATGTCTGGCTATTGGTAGAGTGACAGGCATAGCTGGGTCACATGTCCAAGTATAGCTTGTTGGCTTAGAGGTATGATTATCACTTTGGGTGTGAGAGATGCCAGGTTCATATCTCAGACAAGTCCAGTGTTTTACCCAGCTTTGATGGATGTGTAGCACATGCGCAAAACAAACAGCAGCAAAAACTCTAGATCTAGAGAGCTGACATTCTCTTGTGATATCATTTTTTGAACAGTATGTACTATGAAACTATAATGTCTGGCATTACTGACCGACTGTACTCCTCAGTGATTTATCAGAAAAAAATCAATGAGGGAAGGGACATAAATGTAAGGCAAAACCAGAGATAAGATGCAGGGCACTGCTCTTGGCTTTGAACCATGTTTCACTAATTACACAATGCCATCATTCTCAATGGAGCGGTGCTTCCAGGGAGTCTAGCTTCTTGTTGAGACTCTTAGGCTATAATGTCTTCTATACATTCAGACCAACCGCTGCATATTAAAGGACAAAAGGTGGAGGTGTATCAATCTACATAAAAGATAAGCACACCTCAAGTCCGGTCAGATAATATGACAGACATGAGATCCTCCAGGTCCAACTAACCACAGGTAAAATCCCTTACCATATCTTTCCTAAGTTTGTCTAAGTCTGTTGCCTGAATGAGACAATTGTCTAAGTAAGGGTAAATCTGAATTCCCTTTGTCCTGCAGAAGGCTGTCATTGGGGCTATGTATTTTGTAAAATCCCTTTGGGGGGATGGAGGCATGTGTCTTCTAGAGCTAAGCTTACCATGAAGGCATTGAGTGAGATCATGGATAGTAGTTTCTGTAGTGCTAGCATTTTGAACTTTGGGACCTGTAAGGATCAGTTGAGCCTTGAAAGGTCTAGAATTGATCTCCAGGTATCTTCCTTTCTGGGGACTAAGAAAAATCCTGAGTAAAAACCTTTTCCTTATAAAGAGGTACAAGTTCCACAGTGCATTGGGTGAACTGAAGCTGTATTCGGTTTAAGGCCTCAGCCACTTGGTTGGTAGGAATATTTGGGAAGCCTGAATGAATTAAAGGTTGTTTGAGCTTATGTTTGGAACCTTACTGAACGATGTTTAGAACCTATAGATTCCTGGTGATGAGGGTCAGGTTCTTGTGGAATAGGGAGAGTTGCCCTCCCAGAATGCAGGAAAGGGAAGATTAAGGGGATGAGTATAGGTAGAGTGGAAAATGGATGGTTAGTTAAGAGTCATGATTATTCCCTGTAAAGTCCTTGGGGGTGGGATCTACCAGGCCTAATGCAGTCTGTTTACTGCTGTCTTGAATGCAGGTGCTCTCTTTGGATCCTTTCCCTTCAAGGTCTCCTATATCTAGGCTTAGACTGGGGGGCCAGAAAGGATCAATGTTTGGTAGGGTAATTTCTGATGAAATGAGGAGGTTGGACCAGAAGAAAGTCCTTGACACTTTGCATGGACTTGCCTTATCTATCATTTTCTTAAGCACAGCTTCAGCCTTAGGACAAAAAAGAAAGTAAAGTTGGATAAAATGCCAAGAGGGCATCTAGGAAACATGATTCGATATGTTCATAGGTTCATAGGTTCATAGGTGTTTACCAGGCTAATGGCCCTGGAGCCTTTACAAGCCTAGCCCATAGGATTACCCTGGCATCATGCCACCTGACCTTAGTTCCCAGTGTCTCTGTCGAGTAGAGCCACTGGAGTGATCCCCAGGGTGAATTTTCTATTTCCTATCTGCTCAACAAGATTTCTCTTGAAGAGGGCCAGCGAGGTGCTCTGTTTTACATGTATGGGGAGTCTATTCCATAGCATTGGCAATCTCTGTGTTATGAACCTGTCCCTCCAGCTTGTTCTGTTAATTGTGGTAATGAGATTGAGGTCTCTGGAGCATGTGGTGTGGAGGGATTGGGATTTCATTAGATGTAGCATTTCTAACAGCTGAGTCAGACATGGCTTTGTAAGTCAAGTAGAGATCGCCTCTTAGTAGGTGATATGAGACAGAGAATAGCTGGAGCTTTTTGAGTGTTTAAGGACTAGGATACTCTTTGTGAGGTACTTTTAAAGCCTCTCCAGTTGTTGCAGGTGTCTAGTGAGGTACACGCTAAATGGGGCATTGTACCTGATGATTGGCCTAATGAGGGAAGAGTAGACGGAGACAGTGACCTCTTTCTTCCTGGATGCAAAACCCTTAGTAATGAAATGTGCCACATAGAAGGACTTTCTGACCACAGTGGCAATGTGGTGGTCAAAAGAGTGGTTGCTGTCAACCTGTGTTCTCAGATCTCTTATAACACCTTCTGTGTTCAGTGGACTATCATCAAAGTGGTTATTCATGGGAACTGTTTTTTTCCCAAAGGGGATGACAACATATTTTTTGGCATTGAGCTTAAGGCCATGGTTCTAACACCAGTCATTGGTCTCAGTGAGGCCTTTCTGTAGGATGTCAACATCACTTGGGGAGTTAATAATGGCTCCCAACTTGCAATTGTCTGCAAACTTTGTCAGCCAGAGTCCCTTTGTGTTTTCCTGGGCTTCTGAAAAGTAGATACCAAACAGGAGAGCATGCAGGACCGATCCGTGTGGGACTCCACTTGTGATTGTTCAGCAGTCTGACTTGGAGTCAGCTACTTTCACACTGTAGGTTCTATCTGTGAGCCAGTTTGTAACCCACCTAGTGATACAGGGGAGATGCCAAGCTTAGTGAGTTTTTCTATGATTTCTGAGTGGGGAATTGTATCAAAGGCCTTAGCCTTTTCAAGGTAGGCAGTATGAACCATCAT
>NC_056726.1:1080070018-1080267537 GCF_019279795.1 Protopterus annectens | reverse complement strand
ATAGCCTAGTACTACATATGAACCTATGAACCTATGAGTACATTAATATAAAAGAGATGCTCCCTTTAGCAAGTCACTCAACTCACTGAATCACCTTTGGTCCCCAGGACCAATTCATGTTGTTACAGGCAGTACCTCAGTGTTGTGGTGCAAAATAATGTAAGGCATGTGGAACAACAAAGACAAACATGACATCTGCAACAGCTGAAAAGGCCACAGACATACCTCACTAAAAGAATCACAGGCATAAAGCAGATGCAATATGATGACTGTCTAAAAAAACTCCAGCTATACTCTGTGGCATATCGTCTACTCAGAGGCAATCTCTGCTTAACATACAAGGCCATGTCAAACCCTGAGCTGTTGGACATACTCCACTTAAAGAAATCCCAATCCCTCAGATCCACATGTTCCAGGGATCTAAACCTTGTCATCACAATGAACAAAACATGCTGGAGGGATAGGTTCCTGACCCAGAGACTCCCCATACTCTGGAATAGACTTCCCATACATGTCAAGCAGAACGCCTCATTGGCCCTCTTCAAAAGGAACCTTGATGATTGGATGGGAGATAGGAAATTCACCCCGGGGATCATGTCAGGTGCCCTGCTAGACAGGGTTCCAGAGAAGTAAATATTGTGGGAATAAATATCCAGGGAATTGTTATGGCTAGGCTTGCATAGGCCTTAGGGCTGATAGCCTAGTACCAACCTATGAACCTATGAGTACATTAATATAAAAGAGATGCTGCCTTTATCAAGTCATCCAACTCACTGAATCACCTTTGGTCCCCAGGACCAATTCATGTTGTTACAGGCAGTACCTCAGTGTTGTGGTAGGTTTATAGGTTCATACTAGGCTATCTGCCCTAGGGCATTTATAAGCCTAGCCAGAGTGTGTTTGGCTTTCACCACCCATTTAAAATTAATTTTGCTATGCCTTTTATTCGAGGTTAGTATACTGTGCCTCTGTCTAACAGTGACACAGAAGTGATACCCGGGGTAAACCTACGATCTCCCATCCACTCATCAAGATTCCTCTTGAAGAGAGTCAATGAGGGACACTGCCTAACCTGGACTGGGATTTTATTCCAGAGTGAAGCGAGCCTCTGGGTTATGAATCTGTCCCTCCAGCATGTCCTATTTATTTCAGTGCTGAGGTTCAAGTCTCTCGAGCGCGTAGCTCGATGGGATTTGGATTTTTTGAGGTGCAGTATGTCCCTTAATTCCAGGTTGGACATGGCTTTATACGTCAGGCACAGATCACATCTGAGCAGGCGATATGCCACTGAGTAGAGCTGGAGTTTCTTTAACCGGGCAGCATATGGCATCTGTTTGAGCCCTTTGATCCTCTTGGTGAGGTACTTTTGGGGTCTTTCCAGTTGCTGCAAGTGTTTGGTAATGTACATCCCAAAACGGGCATTGTACTCGATTATGGGCCTGATGAGGGATGAGTAAAGAGGCACGATGACCTCCCCTGATCTAGATGTGAATCCCTTCATGATTAGGTGGGCTATATAAAATGTTTTTCTAACCACTTTGGCCACGTGGTTGTCAAATGAGAGATTGCTATCAACTTGGGTCCCCAGTTCCCTAATAACTTCGTCTGTACTTAATGGATTACCACCTATGTGGTAATTTGTGGGCACTTTGTTTTTGCCAAAGGGGATGACTATATACTTTTTGGCGTTTAGCTTGAGGCCATGGCTCTGGCACCAGTTGTTTGTTTCTATGAGGCCCTTTTGGAGGATGCTTGTGTCGGCTGGAGAGACGATTATGGCGCCCAGTTTGCAGTCATCTACGAACTTGGTCAGCCACAGTCCTTCCGTGTTGGCCTGTACCTCCGAGAAATATATACCGAACAAGAGAGGTCCCAGGACAGAGCCTTGTGGAATGCCACTTGTAACTGCTTTGGAGTCTGACATGGCTCCAGCAATTCTAACCATGTGGGTTCTGTCCTTGAGCCAGTTTGCAACCCATCTAGTGACATAGGGGTTTATATTTAAGCTGGTGAGCTTATCTATTACGCCCGAGTGGGGTATTATATCGAAGGCTTTTGCAAGGTCCAGGTAGGCTGTGTGGACCGCCTTCCCTTCGTCAATGGCCGTGATGATGGTTTCAAAAAAGTCGACCAGGTTTAAGAGGCAGGATCTGCCCTTAACAAAGCCAAACTGGGTAGTATCCAGTGTCTGTAGGTCCCCAATGTCTTTATTTATGAGGTCCATGATGATCCTTTCCATAGCTTTGCAGACCAAACTAGTCAAGCTTATGGGGCGATAGTTTCCAGGGTCCGTTGAGGCACCACCTTTGTGGAGAGGGACCACTGTTGCTGTACGCCACTCTTTGGGTACATATCCTGTAGTAAGGCTGAGATTGAACAGTAGTTTTATGTTTGGGTTTAGCTCTTCTTGAAGTTCATGTAGGACGCAGCCCGGGACACTGTCTGGTCCCATTGATGCTGTGTTTTTTGCTAATACTGATCAGAGATGCCTTCCCTTTTTTGGGATTTTGCACTATCATGTAGTAGCTTCCTCCTTCTATTGTATAGTTTGTTTATGGCTGGAATCCACCAGACAGGACATCTGCCTTTGGAGGATTGGGTCTTAGTTTTATTTGGGATTGCATGATCCATGCATTCCTGAAGGAGTTCATAGAATGCATTTATAAAGGATTCTGCAGTCTGGGCCGTATTTTCTACAGGCCCGGGGGCATTGAAGGATTCCACCTCGGTTTTGAGGAGTGTGAAATTTACTTTAGAGAAGTTTTTCACTGTGGTTTTCTGGGCAGGGGATGGGGACGGGATGTGAATATCCACTTATTAGTTTATGGTCTGATCTTACCAGTGAGGGATACACTTCTTGTCTGGAGCATAGAGTCCCCATGTTGGTGATGATCAGGTCCAGTATGTTTTCCCCTCTTGTGGGAGTGGTCACAAGTTGTTCCATAGCATTTGAGGTTATGAATTCTAGGAACCTTTGGGCTAGGGTTTTGGAGCTAGAGTAATGCTCCCAGTCTATGTTTGGGTAGTTGAAGTCGCCCAATATAATGGTGTTTGGAGAGACCTTCATATTTTCCAGTGTTCTCAGGAAGGCCAAGTGGGGTTCCTGGGTTTGGGAGGGAGGTCTGTAGCAGGTTATAAACTGGAAGGCAGTTTTACCCACTGTTAGTTGCACATGGATAGTCTGATTCTTCGTGCTGTGCCACCAACCTGGAGGTGTGGGTAACTTTGATGAATATTGATACTCCCCCTCCTTTTGTAGTTCGGTCCAAGTTTTGGGGCCGAAAAGCATGGTATGAGGTATAACCTGGTAGTGCTGGGGTGCTCTCGGCAGCCCTGAACCAGGTTTCCTTTACTGCACAGATATCGATGTTCTCCATGCTAAGGAGAGTTTCAAGTGCATGCACCTTGAGGTTTAGACTTCTGGCATTGAGTAGCATTACTCTTAGTTTCTTATCCCTTGTGATACCTATGGAGGTGGGTTTGTCTTTTGAGCCTTGCCTAAAAAAGGCACTATGGGGGTAGCAAGAGCCTTCGCCAATATCCGAAAACCCAGGGGTGACAGGTGCAAGCTGTCCTTAGCGAAGCATCATGGCTTGTCCAGCATATCATTCCAGGCTGACAGGCATTGGATCCCCTTTGAATGACACCAATACTTAAGCCAATTGTTGAAATTGATCATCTTGTCTTCATATTGTGGCATCATTCTTGGTAGGGGTAAGATGCTACTCAAGGTCAGGGTCATACCGGCCTGGGCTACATGCTCAGAGAGCTCCTCTATGTCTCTTTTCATGTAGTCCAGGGAGGTACGTCTCAGGTCATTCACACCAGCATGGACAATGACTGAGTCATATTTGTACTTGCCTTGGAGTGATCTGAGTGCTTGTGTTATGTGGCGGATCCTAGTGCCCGACAGGCTGCTCATCGTGACCTTCTCCTTGTTCAGCCTGGTGAGCGGGACGTCAGTGTGCCTGATGATAGAGTCACCTATTACAAGTGTATCAGGTGTGTTGTTTAGCCTTAAGGGCTGTGACTGTTTGGCACACTGGCTTTGTGAGATATGTGTTGCACGTGTTTTGTTTTGGGGTAGCGGTTTCTTGGGTGTCTGCTTTGGAGGTCTCTGCTGCTTAGGCAGATCTTTATTTAGAGCCTCAGAGTATGTTTTTGTGTGATTATGTGTTTGGTTTGCTGTCGTGGTAGGTCTATGTGAGACTGGAATTGTAGGGTGTGGTTTCCTTCTCCTCCTGACTGGTTATGCCAGTACTGAGTTGAGAGAGCTTAGCCTCCAGTTTAGCTATATGGTTGCATCTCTCACATGAGTTGGAATTTGTTGGGAGGAGGATAGGGTTGTCTGTGTACATGAGGCAGTTGTAACATTGCCTCAAGATTCCCAGATTCACAAGCTGGACTGGAGAGGAGATTGACAACTGACCTTTGGACATGCTAGAATAGCATTGGGAATTCCTTTATAATTGAAAACAAGGGCCAATGGGGAACAAGGTACTCAAGGGGAGTTTGTGAGGGTGTAGTGCTTTTAATGTTTTAGTGCTGACTTATATAATTGCTCAGTGAGCAAGTGCCAGGTAACTTAAGTGCAATGTGTTACAGGTAAATTAAATGCAAAAATGAGAAACAGTAACTTTCTTTCAAGTGAAACAAGGAAATAAGTACAGTAAGCAAAGCAGATATCACTAGGGATCCACAGAAGTGCTGAAAAGTGGCGTTTTAGGTGGAATTAGCATTCCAGGGAAATAACAACCAAACAAACAACAAGCATACAAACAAAGCTAGATTCAGCAGGCCTGAATCTAGTCTATGCTACAGCAAACAAGGTGTACCAATTTCAGTAAGAAACAGTTCAAATATGCAGGCACTATAAACCTTTAACCAGAAAATCCCAGCTCAGAAGGGCAGAGCCCAGCTTCTCCTCCCACAAGAATGCAGACCACGAATCTTCTTAATGTAAAATAACTGGCCTGAAGCCCAAGTGCTTAAACCAGAGCTAATATACTTTTAGAATAACAGACACTGAGTTTTCAATCAGCAAATCCCAACTTAGAAAGATGTAAGCTACCTGTCCTGCCACCCCAGTGCATGCCTCAAACCTTCCTAATGTAAAACAACTGGTCTGAAGCCCAAGTGCTTAATCCAAAAGACTTAGAATGATAGCTACACTTTAATCAAGTTACTACCAAGTAGTAATAAATACAATTGAATACTTTAAAGAATGCCTGGATTAGTGCTCGAGTTATACAAACAAAGCTATATTCAGCAGGCCTGGATCTAGTCTATGCTACAGCAAACAAGGTTTACCAATTTCAGTAAGAAACAGTTCAGATATGCATGCACTATAAGCCTTAACCAGAAATTCCCAGCTCAGAAGGCCAGAGTCCAGCCTCTCCTCCCACAAGAGTGCAGACCACGAACCCTCTTAATGTAAAATAACTGGCCTGAAAGCCCAAGTGCTTAAACCAGAATTAATACACTATTAGAATAACTGACACTGAGCCCTCAATCAGCAGTTCCCAACTTAGAAGGATGTAAGCTACCTGTTCTGCCACTACAGTGCAGACCAGAAACCCTCTTAATGTAAAACAACTGGTCTGAAGCCCAAGTGTTTAAACTAGAAGGCTTAGAATAAGTTACACCAAGCAGTAAAAAATACAATTGAGTACTTTTAAGATGACGCAAAAGCAAAATACAGTAGGAAGAAACACAAATACAGTAAAAGCAGATAAATTTTTTTTTTCAAAAAAGTAGCAAAAGCAGTAGTAAAAACAATTCTCATGCAGTGCAAGCTGGCACACTTGAGTATGTAGCAATATTAGTCCACAGAGAGTTTGAAAAAATGTAATTAAATTAAAAAGGACTAAAAGCAAGTGCAGAAAGGGTTTATTAGGTAGAATGCGGTAAAGAGATGGGACTGGGGGAGTGTCCTAGATGAAATCTAGAGTGGGGCGGGCACTGCAAAAGCCACCAAATTTAAACTACAACCAAGAACAGGGAGGGGGGGTGGGGAAAACAGTTTCAACACCAATGTGAGGAATGTGCAAATTATAAAGCCAAAAAATATATACTGATTTCTATATATTCGCAGAGCAGTAAGACAACAGATATCTAAGCAACATTTTAGCTCTATAATACAGAAAAATAGAGAAAAATATACTCAGCTCTATATATTTGCAGACAGTCTTGTAAGGCTGTCTCTCAAACTAAGGTTCCAGTTTGAATGCAGATTGTTAGTTAACAGGGCACACACACCAGCTATAAAGCCAATTATATCAGCTGAAGACACGGCAGGAAATGAGGGGGGTGGGCAAAAACAGTTTCAACACAGATGTGAGGAAAAGTGCAAATTATAAAGCCAAAAAATATATACTGATCTCTGTATATTTGCAGAACAGTAAGACAACAGTTATCAAAGCAACAATTTAGCTCTATAATACAGAATAATACAGAAAAATATACTCAGCTCTATATATTTGCAGATAGTCTTGTAAGGCTGTCTCTCAAACTAAGGTTCCAGTTTGAATGCAGATTGTTAGTTAACAGGGCACACACACCAACTATAAAGCCAATCATATCAGCTTAAGACAAGGCAGGAAATGAGGGGGGTGGAGAAAACAGTTTCAACACAGATGTGAGGAATGTGCAAATTATAAAGCCAAAAAATATATACTGATCTCTATATATTTGCAGAGCAGTAAGACAACAGATATCTTAGCAACATTTTACCTCTATAATACAGAAAAATAGAGAAAAATATACTCAGCTCTATATATTTGCAGACAGTCTTGTAAGGCTGTCTCTCAAACTAAGGTTCCAGTTTGAATGCAGATTGTTAGTTAACAGGGCACACACACCAGCTATAAAGCCAATTATATCAGCTGAAGACAAGGCAGGAAATGAGGGGGTGGGGAAAAACAGTTTCAACACAGATGTGAGGAAAAGTGCAAATTATAAAGCCAAAAAATATATACTGATCTCTGTATATTTGCAGAGCAGTAAGACAACAGTTATCAAAGCAACAATTTAGCTCTATAATACAGAATAATACAGAAAAATATACTCAGCTCTATATATTTGCAGACAGTCTTGTAAGGCTGTCTCTCAAACTAAGGTTCCAGTTTGAATGCAGATTGTTAGTTAACAGGGCACACACACCAGCTATAAAGCCAATCATATTAGCTGAAGACAAGGCAGGAAATGAGGGGGTGGGGAAAACAGTTTCAACACAGATGTGAGGAATGTGCAAATTATAAAACCAAAAAATATATACTGATCTCTATATATTTGCAGAGCAGTAAGACAACAGATATCTAAGCAACAATGTAGCTCTATAATACAGAATAATACAGAAAAATATACTCAGCTCTATATATTTGCAGAGAGTATTGAAAGGCTATCTCTCAAACTAAGGTTCCAGTTTGAATGCAGATCGATAGTTAACAGGGCACACACACCAGCTATAAAGCCAATTATATCAGCTGAAGACAAGGCAGGAAATGAGGGGGGTGGGGAAAAACAGTTTCAACACCGATGTGAGGAATGTGCAAATTATAAAGCCAAAAAATATATACTGATCTCTATATATTTGCAGAGCAGTAAGACAAAAGATATCTAAGCAACAATTTAGTTCTATAATACAGAATAATAGAGAAAAATATACTCAGCTCTATATATTTGCAGACAGTTTTGTAAGGCTGTCTCTCAAACTAACGTTCCAGTTTGAATGCAGATTGTTAGTTAACAGGGCACACACACCAGCTATAAAGCCAATTATATCCGCTGAAGACAAGGCAGGAAATGAGGGGGTGGGGAAAAACAGTTTCAACACAGATGTGAGGAATGTGCAAATTATAAAGCCAAAAAAAAATACTGATCTCTGTATATTTGCAGAGCAGTAAGACAACAGATATCTAAGCAACAATTTAGCTCTATAATACAAAATAATACAGAAAAATATACTCAGCTCTATATATTTGCAGATAGTCTTGTAAGGCTGTCTCTCAAACGAAGGTTCCAGTTTGAATGCAGATTGTTAGTTAACAGGGCACACACACCAGCTATAAAGCCAATTATATCAGCTGAAGACAAGGCAGGAAATGAGGGGGGTGGGGAAAAACAGTTTCAACACAGATGTGAGAAATTTGCAAATTATAAAGCCAAAAAATATATACTGATCTCTATATATTTGCAGAGCAGTAAGACAACAGATATCTGAGCAACAATTTAGCTCTATAATACAGAATAATACAGAAAAACATACTCAGCTCTACATATTTGCAGATAATCTTGTAAGGCTGTCTCTCAAACTAAGGTTACAGTTTGAATGCAGATTGTTATTTAACAGGGCACACACACCAGCTATAAAGCCAATTATATCAACTGAAGCAAGGCAGAAAATGAGGGTGGGGGTAGGGAAAAACAGTTTCAACACAGATGTGAGGAATGTGCAAATTATAAAGCCAGAAAATATATATACTGATCTCTATATATTTGCAGAGCAGTAAGACAACAGCTATCTAAGCAACAATTTAGCTCTATAATACAGAATAATACAGAAAAATGTACTCAGCTCTATATATTTGCAGATAGTCTTGCAAGGCTGTCTCTCAAGCTAAGGTTCCAGTTTGAATGCAGATTGTTAGTTAACAGGGCACACACACCAGCTACAAAGCCAATTATATCAGCTGAAGACAAGGCAGGAAATGAGGGGGGATGGGGAAAAACTGCTTCAACACAGATGTGAGGAATGTGCAAATTATAAAGCCAAAAAATATATACTGATCTCTATATATTTGCAGAGCAGTAAGACAACAGATATCTAAGCAACAATTTAGCTCTATAATACAGAATAATACAGAAAAATATACTCAGCTCAATATATTTGCATATAGTCTTGTAAGGCTGTCTCTCAAACTAAGGTTCCAGTTTGAATGCAGATTGTTAGTTAACACGGCACACACACCAGCTATAAAGCCAATGATATCAGCTGAAGACAAGGCAGGAAATGAGGGGGGTGGGGAAAAACAGTTTCAACACAGATGAGAGGAATGTGAAAATTATAAAGCCAAAAAATATATACTGATCTCTATATAATTGCAGAGCTGTAAGAAAACAGATATCTAAGCAACAATTTAGCTCTATAATACAGAATAATACAGAAAATATACTCAGCTCTATATATTTGCAGATAGTCTTGTAAGGCTGTCTCTGAAACTAAGGTTCCAGTTTGAATGCAGATTGTTAGTTAACAGGGCACACACACCAGCTATAAAGCCAATTATATCAGCTGAAGACAAGGCAGGAAGGGGTGGTGAAAAACAGTTTCAACACAGATCTGAGGAATGTACAAATTATAAAGCCAAAAAATATATACTGATCTCTATATATTTGCAGAGCAGTAAGACAACAGATATCTAAGCAACAATTTAGCTCTATCATACAGAATAATACAGAAAAATATACACAGCTCTATATATTTGCAGATAGTCTTATAAGGCTGTCTCTCAAACTAAGGTTCCAGTTTGAATGCAGATTGTTAGTTAACAGAGCACACACACCAGCTATAAAGCCAATTATATCAGCTGAAGACAAGGCAGGAAGTGAGGGGAGGAGGGTGGGGAAAAACAGTTTCAGCACAGATGTGAGGAATGTGCAAATTATAAAGCCAAAAAATATATACTGATCTCTATATATTTGCAGAGCAGTAAGACAACAGATATCTAAGCAACAATTTAGCTCTATAATACAGAATAATACAAAAAAATGTACTCAGCTCAATATATTTGCAGATAGTCTTGTAAGGCTGTCTCTCAAACTAAGGTTCCAGTTTGAATGCAGATTGTTAGTTAACACGGCATACACACCAGCTATAAAGCCAATTATATCAGCTGAAGACAAGGCAGGAAATGGGGGGGTGGGGAAAAACAGCTTCAACACAGATGAGAGGAATGTGAAAATTATAAAGCCAAAAAATATATACTGATCTCTATATATTTGCAGAGCAGTAAGAAAACAGATATCTAAGCAACAATTTAGCTCTATAATAAATACAGAATAATACAGAAAATATACTCAGCTATATATTTGCAGATAGTCTTGTAAGGCTGTCTCTCAAACTAAGGTTCCAGTTTGAATGCAGATTGTTAGTTAACAGGGCACACACACCAGCTATAAAGCCAATCATATCAGCTGAAGACAAGGCAGGAAATGAGGGGGTGGGGAAAACAGTTTCAACACAGATGTGAGGAATGTGCAAATTATAAAACCAAAAAATATATACTGATCTCTATATATTTGCAGAGCAGTAAGACAACAGATATCTAAGCAACAATGTAGCTCTATAATACAGAATAATACAGAAAAATATACTCAGCTCTATATATTTGCAGATAGTCTTGTAAGGCTGTCTCTCAAACTAAGGTTCCAGTTTGAATGCAGATTGATAGTTAACAGGGCATACACACCAGCTATAAAGCCAATTATATCAGCTGAAGACAAAGCAGGAAATGAGGGGGGGGTGAAAAACAGTGTCAACACAGATGTGAGGAATGTGCAAATTATAAAGCCAAAAAATATATACTGATCTCTATATATTTTCAGAGCAGTAAGACAACAGATATCTAAACAACAATTTAGCTGTATAATACAGAATAATACAGAAAATATACTCAGCTCTATATATTTGCAGATAGTCTTGTAAGGCTGTCTCTCAAACTAAGGTTCCAGTTTGAATGCAGATTGTTAGTTAACAGGGCACACACACCAGCTATAAAGCCAATTATATCAGCTGAAGACAAGGCAGGAAATGAGGGGGGTGGGGAAAAACAGTTTCAACACAGATGTGAGGAATGTGCAAATTATAAAGTCATAAAATATATACTGATCTCTATATATTTGCAGAGCAGTAAGACAACAGATATCTAAGCAACAATTTAGCTCTATAATACAGAATAATACAGAAAAATGTACTCAGCTCTATATATTTGCAGATAGTCTTGTAAGACTGTCTCTCAAACTAAGGTTCCAGTTCATAATAATGCAAGGCCTGTGGAACAACAAAGACAAACATGAGTACATAAATATAAAAGAGATGCTGCCTTTATCAAGTCACTCAACTCAATGAATCACCTTTGGTCCCCAGGACCACTTTGTGTTGTTACAGGCAGTACCTCAGTGTTGTGATGGTACATAACAATGTAAGGCATGTGGAACAACAAAGACAAATACGAGTACATGAATATAAAAGAAATGTGGCCTTTATCAAGTCACTCAACTCACTGAATCATCTTTGGTCCCCAGGACCAATTCATATTGTTACAGGCAGTACCTCAAGGTTTTGTGGTACATAAAAACATAAGGCAGAACCACGCCTTACCCCCTATGCAGATTAGCCATGTTAATATGGAATACAGCTTTATCACACAATCTCACTCTACAGGCTTTGTACATTCCGTCAGAGCAAAATTGTGTAGTTGACAAGCTGAGTAGGATACAGTCCGACACTCACAAATGGAATCTAAACCAAGGGGATCTTCCAGGGTTTCATCCATCTGTGGAGAGTTCCTCTAGTAATTCGCTTTGTCTCCTGTCTAAACAATCAGCTGACAATATTCTGCTCCAGGATCCCATGCAAGAAAGCCTGAAAGGTAAATGTTTTTCTATTTCCTTGAACAGAAATGTCCTATATGCTTTTCTACCATTGCCACTGTTATCCATGATGCCCATGAAGATTCTAAATAAATCCTCCATGAGCAATGTGGTAATTCCCTTCTGGCCCAGGCAACAGTAGTGCTCTGTTCTTTAGGAATTGTCCAGGGGCAATTACCACAAGCGTCCTTACAGAATGGATCTACTCACACATGAACAGCAGAGTTTGATACAACCTGACCCCAGACAACTACAACTGACTATCTGTAAGATAGGGCCTTAGCACCTTTTAAGCACCTGTTTACTGAGGATGTGCAACAGGCAGTAATTGAGGAAAGAAAGCCTGCTACTCAGAAATCATATATTAACAAAAGGAAAAGGTTTATTAGATTGTGACAACAACATAACTAGCATTCACGCATGGGTAGATTTTATCTGGTTTTACAATATTTGTGTGAGTGACTATCCTATGGCTTGTTTTAATCCTCTTTTAACATTAATTTATTGCCTAATTCAGCATGTCTGCCCATGGATCCCCCTCTTTCAAGGCAGTCACATGTCAAAATGTTTTTAAAAGGGGCATTGCATAAGAGACTGCCAAAAAAAAAAACCTGGCTTCTCCTTGGGCTACTAATTTTGTGTTAGAGAAACTATCATGTGCTCCATTAGAACCAGCTCACCTGGCTTAACTGAGATTCTTAACATGGAAAACAGTTTTACTGGTTACTCTGACCAGTGCAAGAAGGGTATATGAGTTGTAAGTGCTTATGCTAGGTCAACCTTACCTCATTTTCCACAGACATAGGGTTTCTTTGAAAACAAATCCTTCTTTTATACCTAAAGTGGTATCTGAGTTTACTTCAAGCCAAACTATCCATGTCCTTGTGTTCTTCCCTGAACCCCAAAATGTGGGAGAAAGGGTTCTTTATAGCTTGAATGTCTTCAGACAGCTCAGGTACTATTTTGACAGAACAAAATCTTTCAGAACTTCTGATCAGGTGCTCATGTCTTGTGATGGTAAGAAGAAGGAACAACCTGTATCAAAGCTGACTTTTTACAAATGGTGGTATCTGGCTTTTGCTTTTTGTTATTTCCTCTAGAACAAAACTATTCCAGGCAAGGTCAAGACACATTCTGCCCTGCCCTTGTCTTCATCTATGGCTTTTCAGAAAAAGATAGATTCTACAAGTGTTATAGAAGCAGCAACTTGGTTTTCTCTATATACTTTTACAAAGCACTACAAGCTAGATTTTTTTCTCCAGGTCTAGGTTAGGCTTTGCTAGGACCATTCTCCGGGAGCTTCTGCACCCTTCTTCTTCCACCACTCAGTTGTTCTATGTTATGGTAATCTACCTATATAGCTTAGGTTACTGCAGCAAGGACCAATATGAAGAACACAGTACAGCTGTGCAAGTAAACTTACCATAACAGTGTATATATTCAAATGATCACCGCTGCAGTAGCTGCACTTTCCCTCGATCCCCACCCTTGTTTTTGGTGTTTTTTTTCTACCAGGATGGGGGCCTTTATTTTTGTTGCTTCTAGGAATGTCCTGTCAGGGATCAGCCTCCCCCTCAGCTGACACATAAGCTCTAAAAGGCTTGGCTCCCAAACTTGTATTTTTAATCAGATCGTATCAGATTGTCTCTAGTTGTTGACTGGTTCAGGCTTATGGAAGGTGCCCTGAAGCTTTGGAACCTGGCTAGCTGTTATATCTTATGTAGAATACAACTCATATAGCTTAGGTTACTGCAGCAGTGATCATTCAAACATCTAATGTTATGATAATTGTACTTACACCACTGCTGTTTTCCTAAGCTACAGAAATAATTTAAACTTCTTAGAGGTAATGCATGCAGTATTAACTACTTAAAGGATGTGGATTAAAGGAGTTTCATTATCAATGAATACCATCAGCAGTTATCAAGACACTAGAAATTACATGCTTTGTACTTTGAATTTCAGACTCTGTGGAATGCTTCCGATGTAACAGAGATCAGTGGACAAATGAGAAACAAGATGTCTGCCTCCCAAAGCAAGTAGAATTCCTGTCCTACGATGAACATTTAGGTAAAGCCCTAGCTGTCATTAGCATCATCTTCTCTCTGATTCCTGTCTACATTCTTGGTCTGTTTGTGAAACATCGTGAAACACCTATTGTGAAAGCAAACAATTGTGAACTCAGCTACCTTCTCCTCTTCAGTCGTGTACTGTGTTTCCTCTGCTCCCTAATATTTATTGGATATCCCTTGAGAGGAACTTGCTTACTTCGACAGACTGCATTTGGTATTACATTTGCCAGCTGTGTCTCCTGTATTTTAGCTAAAACTGTTACTGTTGTCATTGCCTTCAGTGCTACAAAACCTGGCAGCAAATTACAACAATGGGTGGGGTTCAAGTTACCTGCTACTATCATAATCTGTTGCACTCTTCTTCAGGTGATAATCTGTATAGTGTGGTTGGCACTATCTCCTCCTTATCCAGACTTCAACACTTCTGCCAAAATTGGGATTCTAATTATTGAATGTAATGAGGGATCAGCCATTGCATTCTGGTGCATGCTGGGATATATGGGACTTCTGGCTAGTGTCAGCTTTGTAGTTGCCTTCCTAGCTAGAAACTTGCCAGACAGCTTTAATGAAACCAGGTTTATTACCTTCAGTTTACTTGTGTTTGTCAGTGTCTGGTTATCCTTTGTTCCTGCTTATCTCAGTACCAGAGGAAAATATATGATTGCTGTAGAAATATTTGCAATTTTGTCTTCAGGTATGGGACTTCTGACATGTATATTTTTCCCAAAGTGTTATATTGTTTTGCTAAGACCAGAAATAAATACCAAAGAATATTTAATGGGAAGAAGCAATGCTAGGAAAACTGAAAGAAACCATGTTAATGGCTAAATTAGTACTGCGGCTGCTAGCATTTTATAACTTTCACACTGGCAATCCTATTCCTGGTAACTATAGTTATCATATCATTTTGTACAACAAAATAGCAATTCATTGTGTGTAATAAAATATTATTTCATTGTATACCAGAAAACCTTAAGATAACCAAGGATGTTGTTTCAGAGAACTTTGTATAGTTTTGTGGTAAAAATGTAGGTTACTGACAACCAGACACAAACAGCAAAGTGACTGTGCAGGAACATGGAGGGAGTCATTACTAGGCATGTCTGCTACTGCAGTAGCAGCAATAATGCTAAAGAGTTAAGGGGCTGTACAGGTAAAACATTTGTCTTTGTAAATGGAGAAACACAAGACTCTGGGTTCTGTTCCAACTCCAGGTAACTGGATTAATTCTCACATTGCTCATCTTGCAGTGCAGCAGTAGAGGGCTGCACTCCTGTGTGTGTCGTCCTTTAAAATGCTGTCTGCTTAAGTCGATAGTAGCTCAGGTTAATGTAAATGATTGTTTGAATCGGTAGTAGCTCAGGTTAATGTAAATGATCTCTTGAGTCAGTTGTAGCTCAGGTTAATGTAAACGATCACTTGAGTCGGTAGTAGCTCAGGTTAATGTAAATGATCATTTGAGTCTGTAGTAGCTCAGGTTAATGTAAATGATCGTTTGAGTCGGTAGTAGCTCAGGTTAATGTAAATGATCGATAGAGTCGGTAGTAGCTCAGGTTAATGTAAATGATCGTTTGAGTCAGTAGTAGCTCAGGTTAATGTAAATGATCGCTTGAGTTGGTAGTAGCACAGGTTAATGTAAATGATCTCTTGAGTCAGTTGTAGCTCAGGTTAATGTTAATGATTGCTTGAGTCGGTAGTAGCTCAGGTTAATGTAAATGATCGTTTGAGTCGGTACTAGCTCAGGTTAATGTAAATGATCACTTGAGTCAGTAGTAGTGCAGGTTAATGTAAATGATCGCTTGAGTCGGTAGTAGCTCGGGTTAATGTAAATGATCGTTTGAGTCGGTAGTAGCACAGGTTAATGTAAATGATCTCTTGAATTGGTACTAGCTCAGGTTAATGTAAATGATCGTTTGAGTCAGTAGTAGCTCAAGTTAATGTAAATGATCTCTTGAGTCAGTTGTAGCTCAGGTTAATGTAAATGATTGCTTGAGTCGGTAGTAGCTCAGGTTAATGTAAATGATTGCTTGAGTCGGTAGTAGCTCAGGTTAATGTAAATGACCGTTTGAATCAGTAGTAGCTCAGGTTAATGTAAATGATCGCTTGAGTCGGTAGTAGCTCAGGTTAATGTAAATGATCATTTGAGTCAGTAGTAGCTCAGGTTAATGTAAATGATCGCTTGAATCGGTAGTAGCTCAGGTTAATGTAAATGATCTCTTGAGTCAGTTGTAGCTCAGGTTAATGTAAATGATTGCTTGAGTCGGTAGTAGCTCAGGTTAATGTACATGATCGTTTGAGTCAGTAGTAGCTCAGGTTAATGTAAATGATCGTTTGAGTCGGTAGTAGCTCAAGTTAATGTAAATGATCGCTTGAGTCGGTAGTAGCTCAGGTTAATGTAAATGATCGCTTGAGTCGGTAGTAGCTCAGGGTAATGTAAATGATCATTTGAGTCGGTAGTAGCTCAGGTTAATGTAAATGATCGCTTGAGTCGGTAGTAGCTCAGGTTAATGTAAATGATCTCTTGATTCAGTTGTAGCTCAGGTTAATGTAAATGATTGCGTGAGTCGGTAGTAGCTCAGGTTAATGTAAATGATCGTTTGAGGCAGTAGTAGCTCAGGTTAATGTAAATGATCATTTGAGTCGGTAATAGCTCAGGTTAATGTAAATGATCGCTTGAGTCGGTAGTAGCTCAGGTTAATGTAAATGATCGCTTGAGTCGGTAGTAGCTCGGGTTAATGTAAATGATCATTTGAGTCGGTAGTAGCACAGGTTAATGTAAATGATCTCTTGAATCGGTAGTAGCTCAGGTTAATGTAAATGATCGTTTGAGTCAGTAGTAGCTCAAGTTAATGTAAATGATCTCTTGAGTCGGTACTAACTCAGGTTAATGTAAATGATCACTTGAGTCAGTAGTAGAGCAGGTTAATGTAAATGATCGCTTGAGTCGGTAGAATCTCAGGTTAATGTAAATGATCTCTTGAATCGGTAGTAGCTCAGGTTAATGTAAATGATTGTTTGAGTTAGTAGTAGCTCAAGTTAATGTAAATGATCTTTTGAGTCAGTTGTAGCTCAGGTTAATGTAAATGATTGCTTGAGTCGGTAGTAGCTCAGGTTAATGTAAATGATCGTTTGAATCAGTAGTAGCTCAGGTTAATGTAAATGATTGCTTGAGTCGGTAGTAGCTCAGGTTAATGTAAATGATCGTTTGAGTCAGTAGTAGCTCAGGTTAATGTAAATGATCGCTTGAATCGGTAGTAGCTCAGGTTAATGTAAATGATCTCTTGAGTCAGTTGTAGCTCAGGTTAATGTAAATGTTTGCTTGAGTCGGTAGTAGCTCAGGTTAATGTAAATGATCTCTTGAGTCAGTTGTAGTTCAGGTTAATGTAAATGATTGCTTGAGTCGGTAGTAGCTCAGGTTAATGTACATGATCGTTTGAGTCAGTAGTAGCTCAGGTTAATGTAAATGATCGTTTGAGTCGGTAGTAGCTCAAGTTAATGTAAATGATCGCTTGAGTCGGTAGTAGCTCAGGTTAATGTAAATGATCGTTTGAGTCAGTAGTAGCTCAGGTTAATGTAAATGATCGCTTGAGTCGGTAGTAGCTCAGGTTAATGTAAATGATCTCTTGAGTCAGTTGTAGCTCAGGTTAATGTAAATGATTGCTTGAGTCAGTAGTAGCTCAGGTTAATGTAAATGATCGTTTGAGGCAGTAGTAGCTCAGGTTAATGTAAATGATTGTTTGAGTCGGTGATAGCTCAGGTTAATGTAAATGATCGCTTGAGTCGGTAGTAGCTCAGGTTAATGTAAATGATCGCATGAGTCGGTAGTAGCTCAGGTTAATGTAAATGATCACTTGAGTCAGTAGTAGAGCAGGTTAATGTAAATGATCGTTTGAGTCGGTAGTAGCACAGGTTAATGTAAATGATCTCTTGAATCGGTAGTAGCTCAGGTTAATGTAAATGATCGTTTGAGTCAGTAGTAGCTCAAGTTAATGTAAATGATCTCTTGATTCAGTTGTAGCTCAGGTTAATGTAAATGATCGCTTGAGTCGGTATTAGCTCAGGTTAATGTAAATGATCTCTTGAGTCAGTTGCAGCTCAGGTTAATGTAAATGATTGCTTGAGTCGGTAGTAGCTCAGGTTAATGTAAATGATCGTTTGAATCAGTAGTAGCTCAGGTTAATGTAAATGATCGCTTGAGTCGGTAGTAGCTCAGGTTAATGTAAATGATCGTTTGAGTCTGTAGTAGCTCAGGTTAATGTAAATGATCGTTTGAGTCTGTAGTAGCTCAGGTTAATGTAAATGATCAATTGAGTCAGTAGCTCAGGTTAATGTGAAATGATCAATTGAGTCGGTAGTAGCTCAGGTTAATGTAAATGATCGCTTGAGTCGGTAGTACCTCAGGTTAATGTAAATGATCGCTTGAGTTGGTAGTAGCTCAGGTTAATGTAAATGATCGCTTGAGTCGGTAGTAGCTCAGGTTAATGTAAATGATCGCTTGAGTCGGTAGTAGCTCAGGTTAATGTAAATGATCGCTTGAGTTGGTAGTAGCTCAGGTTAATGTAAATGATCGCTTGAATCAGTAGTAGCTCAGGTTAATGTAAATTATCGCTTGAGATGGTAGTAGCTCAGGTTAATGTAAATGATCACTTGAGTCGGAAGTAGCTCAGGCTAATGTAAATGATCAGTTGAGTCAGTAGCAGTGCAGGTTAATGTAAATGATTGCTTATGTCGGTAGTAGCTCAGGTTAATGTAAATGATCTTTTGAGTCGGTAGTAGCTCAGGTTAATGTAAATGATCGTTTGAGTCGGTAGTAGCTCAGGTTAATGTAAATGATCGTTTGAGTCGGTAGTAGCACAGGTTAATGTAAATGATCGCTTGAGTCGGTAGTAGCTCAGGTTAATGTAAATAACCACTTGAGTCGGTAGTAGCACAGGTTAATGTACATGACCGTTTGAGTCAGTAGCAACACAGGTTAATGTAAATGATCGCTTGAGTCGGTAGTAGCTCAGGTTAATGTAAATGATCACTTGAGTCGGTAGTAGCTCAGGTTAATGCAAATGATTGTTTGAGTCGGTAGTAGCTCAGGTTAATGTAAATGATCGCTTGAGTCGGTAGTAGCTCAGGTTAATGTAAATGATCACTTGAGTCGGAAGTAGCTCAGGTTAATGTAAATGATCACTTGAGTCGGTAGTAGCACAGGTTAATGTACATGACCGTTTGAGTCGGTAGTAGCTCAGGTTAATGTAAATGATCGTTTGAGTCGGTAGTAGCACAGGTTAATGTAAATGATCGCTTGAATCAGTAGTAGCTCAGGTTAATGTAAATGATCTCTTGAGTCAGTTGTAGCTCAGGTTAATGTAAATGATTGCTTGAGTCGGTAGTAGCTCAGGTTAATGTAAATGATCTCTTGAGTCAGTTGTAGCTCAGGTTAATGTAAATGATTGCTTGAGTCGGTAGTAGCTCAGGTTAATGTACATGATCGTTTGAGTCGGTAGTAGCTCAGGTTAATGTAAATGATCGTTTGAGTCGGTAGTAGCTCAAGTTAATGTAAATGATCGCTTGAGTCGGTAGTAGCTCAGGTTAATGTAAATGATCGTTTGAGTCAGTAGTAGCTCAGGTTAATGTAAATGATCGCTTGAGTCGGTATTAGCTCAGGTTAATGTAAATGATCTCTTGAGTCAGTTGTAGCTCAGGTTAATGTAAATGATTGCTTGAGTCGGTTGTAGCTCAGGTTAATGTAAATGATCGTTTGAGGCAGTAGTAGCTCAGGTTAATGTAAATGATCGTTTGATTCGGTAATAGCTCAGGTTAATGTAAATGATCGCTTGAGTCGGTAGTAGCACAGGTTAATGTAAATGATCACTTAAGTCAGTAGTATTGCAGGTTAATATAAATGATCGCTTGAGTTAGTAGTAGCTCAGGTTAATGTAAATGATTGCTTGAGTCGGTAGTAGCTCGGGTTAATGTAAATGATTGCTTGAGTCGGTAGTAGCACAGGTTAATGTAAATGATCGCTTGAGTCGGTAGTAGCTCGGGTTAATGTAAATGATCCAGCAGCAGTTGTTGAAAAACAAAAGAGTAGGGAAAGCTCCCTGGTACCCTAGACCTTTTTATGAATACCACCAATGGAGTCACTAAAAACATGATACTCATGACACTAATGTGATCAGCAAAAGGAAAAATAAATTAGAAAAAAAATAAGGGTTGACACATATATTACTTGAAGGAACATACTTTATTGTACTGATATGTTACATACATTCCAGATATCAAGTAGCTTATATCTTTTCAGTTATATCTCTTCAGTCTCATCAAGTGGAAAAGTGTCAGTAGGGTTTATCAGTGGCGCCCACTGATGATGGTAGCTGTAAATTTTAAGTTTAGATGCCAACACGTTTCTCCTTTCACCAGTTAAGCTTTCAGAACATCTGGACGTTTAGAGAGGAAAAAGAAAACAGACACAACTTGAGTGATCACAAACCACAAAGAAAAGGAAATGTGTCGACACGTAGGTATAATTAACTATAATAAAGTATGGATGGCCAATATTCACCTCTGCCACCTGCAGAATGTGGTATGAAACAGACAGACACATTCAGCTCCTGCTGCAAGAGAAAAGGCTACATCAGAATCGTGTAGGGTATGTAAGGAAGACGACTTTGTACAATACCGTTTATTTATTTATTGACATTTGATTAGTAGGAAAGTCAGACTGGTAGATGCCCAGGAAGAAAAGCTCCAAATTATTGCAAAACATTTTAAGAACAATAATGTTACAATCTTCAAAAATAAAAACACATCTGACGTTTAAATAAATAAATATAACAAATTAGACATTTGCATATTTGTGATATATGCACCTTAGGAACATACCAGTCAAAAATAATCCAAATGCTTAAAATGTGATGGTTGACAGACCATCTAATTGCATAAACTGTGATGGTCAACAAGGAATAAAAATGCATAAACTGTGATGGTCAAGAGGGCAAGCGAGTGTGTAAACTGAATTTAGAGAAGGCATCCAAATATATGAACTGGGATGCATGACAGGGTGTCCAAATGTATTAACTGTGATAGCTGACAGGGAATTCAAATATATAAACTATGATGGTCAATGGGACATCCAAATGTATAATCCGTGATGACAGACAGGAATTCAAATGTATAACCTGTGTTGCATAACAGGGCACCCAAATTCATAAACTGTGATGGTTAACAGGGCATCCAAAAGTGTGATGTTAGGTAGGAAATCCAAATGCATAATCTGTGATGGTCGACAGAGAATCTAAATGTAAAAATTGTGATGGATGACAGTACATCTAAATGCATAAACTGTGACAGATGACAGGGCATCCAAATTCATACACTGTGATGGTCAACAGGGCATCCAAAAGTGTGATGGTAGGCAGGATATCCAAATGCATAAAC
Organism: Protopterus annectens; assembly: GCF_019279795.1. NCBI lineage: Eukaryota > Metazoa > Chordata > Ceratodontiformes > Protopteridae > Protopterus > Protopterus annectens. Next base: position 1,080,246,385 of record NC_056726.1, on the reverse strand, counting down.
TGTGAAGGGAGACGGGACATCCAAATGCATAAACTGTGATGGGAGACAGGGCATCCAAATGCATAAACTGTGATGGGAGACAGGACATCCAAATGCATAAACTGTGATGGGAGACAGGACATCCAAATGCATAAACTGTGATTGGAGACAGGACATCTAAATACATAAACTGTGATGGGAGACAGGACATCCAAATGTATAAACTGTGATGGGAGACTGGACATCCAAATGCATAAACTGTGATGGCTGACAGGGCATCCAAATTTATAAACTCTGATGGTACACAGAGTGTGTAAATGCAAAAACTGTGATGGGAGAGAGGACATCCAAATGCATAAACTGTGATGGGAGACAGGACATCCAAATGCATAAACTGTGGTGGTAGACAGGACATCCAAATGCATAAACTGTGATGGGAGACAGGGCATCTAAATGCATAAACTGTAATGGGAGACAGGACATCCAAATGCATAAACTGTGATGGTCAACAGGGATTCAAATGTATAAACTGTCATGGTAGACAGAGCATTCCAATGCATTATCTGTGATTGTGCACAGGGCATCCAAATGTAAGATGTATGATAATAGACTGGGGATACAAATGTATAGACTGTGATAGACAACAGGACATCCAAATTCTTGAACTGTGATGGTAGGCAGACAATATAAATTCATAAATGGTGGTGGTCAACCGGGCATCCAAATTTATAAACTGTGATGGTTGACAGGTAATCGAAACGTATAAACTGGGATGGTAGACAGGCCATCCAAATGGAAAAACTCTGATAGTCAGAGCATCTGAATGCATGAACTGGGGTGGTTGACAGGGCATTAAAATGTATAAACTGTGATGACAGACAGAACTTCCAAGCGCATAATCTGTGGTGGTAGAAATAGCATCCAAATGCATAAATTATGATGGCTGACAGGGCATCAAAGTGCATAAACTCTGATGACAGACAGGCCATCCAAATGTTTAACGTGTGATGATAGACAGGGAATCAGGCTTCGTACCCACTGAAGGGTGCATAACTACAGTTATCCCACTCCACAAGGGGGGATCCACCTTGGATCCTGAGAACTACCACCCCATCAGTCTGACTAGCCTGATCTGCAAGGCCATGGAACGTATTATCATGGAACTTATAAACAAAGACATTGGCAACCTTCAAACACTGGACCCCTCGCAGTTTCAATTCATGAAGGGCCGATCTTGTCTCCTGAACCTGATTGACTTCTTCAAATCAGTCTCCAGAGCTGTGGACAAGGGTAAGGTGGTCCACACAGCCAATCTGGACCTTGCCAAGGCCTTTGACACCATCCCACACTCGAATCATAGATAAACTTACTAAGTTGGGCATTAATCCCTATGTCACTCGATGGGTTGCCAACTGGCTTACTGATAGAACCCACACTGTAAAAGTAGCCAACTCCAAATCCAGCACCAGACAAGTGACAAGTGGAGGACCTCAGGGTTCAGTCCTGGGACCGCTCTTGTTTGGCATCTACTTCTCTTAAGTACATGCCAACACTAAGGGACTCTCACTAACAAAGTTCGCAGATGATTGCAAACTGGGAGCCATTATTGAATTCCCAATTGATGTGGATATTCTACAAAAGGGCCTTACAGAACAGATGCTTGGTCTAAGGGCCATGGGCTCAAGCTCAATGCCAAGAAATGTATAGTTATCCCCTTTGGGGAAAAAAATGTAGCCATGAAGAACCACACAGGTGGCAGTGCACTAAACACCGAAAATGTGATAAGAGACTTAGGGACACAGGTGGACAGAGGTCTCACCTTCAATAACCACATTGACACAACAGTCAAGAAATCCTTCTCTGTGGCACACCTCATCACTAAGGGCTTTTCATCCAGTAAAAAGGAGGTCATTGTCTCACTGTACTCATCCCTCATTAGACTCATTATAGAATACAATGCCCCATTTGGTATGTACCTCTCAAGACATCTGCAACAACTGGAAAGGCTGCAGAAATACCTCACTAAAAGGAATCACAGGCCTAAAGAAGATGCCCTATGCTGATGGTCTAAAAAACTTCACCTATACTCTGTCGCATATCGTCTACTCAGAGGCAATCTCTGCTTAACATACAAGGCCATGTCAAACCCAGAGCTTTTGAACATGCTACACTTAAAGAAATCCCAGTCCCTCAGAGACACACGCTCCAGGCATCTAAACCATGTCATCACAATGAACAAAACATGCTGGAGGAACAGGTTCCTGACTCAGAGACTCCCCAGACTCTGAAATAGACTGCTCATACATGTCAAGCAGAGCGCCTCTTTGGCCCTCTTCAAAAGGAGCCTTGGTGATTGGATGGGAGATAAAAAATTCACCCCAGGGATCACATCAGTTGCCCTGCTAGACAGGGATCCAGGGAAGTAAATACTGTCTCATGTATACAGACAACCCTCTCCTCTTACCTTCCAACACTCAGACTTGTGAGAGATGTACTTATATCACCAAATTGGAAGCTATGCACTCTCCAGCCAAGACTAGACTAGCTGGTCAAGAGGAGAAGGGCAACATTTGTGCCACACCACATGGAACACACAGCCCTCCAGAGAACCCACCATCACAGCTCTCACATAAAAAGACAAACCACACACCCACCTTTGTGGAGGTTCTCAATAGAAATTTACCCAAACAGCAGAGGCTACCAAGACAGAAATGCATTCAACCATCACAACATAACACAAACCACATGACACATAGTTCACCTCCACAGTGTGCCCCTCAACTTAAGCCCCTAAGGCTAAGCACCTTTACCAATACACTAATCATAAGTGACTCAATAGTGAAGAACACAGATGTCCCACTCACTAGGTTGAATAAGGAGAAGGTAACAGTCAGCTGTCTATCAGGTGCCAGAATCCAAAACATAACACATGCACTCAGGTCACTCCACAACATGTACAAGTATGACTCTGTCATTGTCCATGTGGATGTGAATGACCTGAGATACACCTCTCTGGACTACATGAAAAGAGACATGGTGGAGCTCTCGGATTATGTGACCCAGGCAGGTATGACCCTAGCCCTGAGCAGTATCCTACCATCATCCAGAATGATACCGCAGTACAAACAAAAAATGATTGACTTCAACATCTGGCTAAGTTTCTGATGTCATTCTAAGGGGATCCAGTATCTGTCTGCTTGGGATGACATGATTGATAGACCTTGATGCTTTGCCAGAGATGGTCTGCATCTGTCACCCCTGGGTTTCTGGATACTGGCTAAGTCTCTTGCCACCACTATAGTGCCTTTTTTAGGTGGTGGTCCAAAGACCAAATTACCACCATAACAGCTATAAATAATTGCAATTTAAGGGTCATGCTGCTCAACACTAGAAGTCTAAATCTCAAGATGTACTCACTTGAAGCACTTCTCAAAATGGAGAACATCTACATTTGTGCTGTAACGGAGACCTGGTTTAAAGAGGCAGAAAACCCCCCTGCGCTACCAGGATATAACTCATTCCACAACTTTCGGCCCCAAAACATGGACCAAAGGTCCAAAGGTGGTGGTGTCTCCATATTCATAAAGGATATGCACACCTCCAGACTAGTAGCACAGCATAACCCATCTGAGATACTTCAGGTGCAACTAACATTGGGTAAGATGGCGATCCAGCCTGCTATAGGTCCCAAACCATGTCCCTAGACTTTCACTCCACGTTCCTAAACACCCTGGAATCTATCAAGGTCCAACCCAACACTCTCATACTAGTAGACTTCAACTACCTCTCTATCAACTAGGAAAACTACTCAAGCCCCAATACACTGGCCCAACACTTCCTGGAATTCATCAGTTCCAATGCCCTGGACCAGATCATTCTCACCCCCACTAGAGGAAACAACATCCTTGACCTGGTTATTACTAACAAGGGCAACTGCTGCTCTACACCAATAGTCAATTCCTCCCTAGTCAGATCTGACCATAAGCTAATTACCATGGAAATCCACATCTCACCCACACCCCCTGCAAAGCGAACAACCTTGAAAAACTTCTCCAAAGCTGAATTTGAGCTCCTTAAAACAGAGGTGGCTAAATTCATGGCACCCATGCCAATAACTTCTGAATCATACACCAATGCACTGTATGAACATGTACATAAATAAATGGAACTAGCCATACCCAACAGAGCCAAGACGCTCTCCTCCAAAAAAAGGAAGCCAGTCTGATGGTCCCCTGCCATTAATAAACTCTACAACAGAAGGAAGAAACTGTTGCAGAAAAAGGTGAAGTCCCAAGACTGAAAAAACTCCCTTATTAACTTCAACAAAAAGTTGAGATCCCTCATCAAATCCTCTAAAGCCAGCTATGAAGGCAGAATTGTGGCAGACACTAAAAACAATCACAAAGCCTTCTATAGTTATATCAAGAACCTCCATGACAATACCCAGATTTCCTCTGAGTTACTGCACAATGGTACCTCCTATACTGAGCCAACAGATATTGCCAACATACTGGCCAACAGATTCAGTGCCAAGTTTACCCGTCACCCCCCTCCCCAAAAGGAACAATCATGATACCAGAAGAATGCCAGTTACCCAGCATTACTGCAGTACAGGCTAAAGCTGCATTGTTCAAGGCCAAGAATACAGCTTACATGGGACCTGATAATATCCCTGGCTATGTTCTACATGAACTACAAAGTGAACTGGCACCACATCTGTGTGCCCTGCTCAGTCACAGCTTCATCTTAGGCTTTGTCCCTACCAAATGGCACACTGCTACAGATATCCCTCTTCATAAAGGGGGAGCAAATACAGACCCTAGGAATTATCGCCCCATTATCCTGACAAGTCTGATATATAACGCTATGGAGCACATCATCATGGACCTGATTAACAAAGATGTAGGAAATCTTCAAACTCTAGACCAACCGCAATTTGGCTCTGTGAAAGGGAGATCATGCCTGCTCAAACTGGTTGTACTTCTTTGAGTCAGTCACCAGGGCTGTGGATGAAGGTAAGGCAATGCATACAGCCTACCTTGATCTGAACAAGGCCTTTGATACCATTCCTCATTTGGGAATTATTGATAAACTTACCAAACTAGGCATCAACCCCTATATCACTAGGTAGGTTGCAAACTGGCTCACTGATAGAACAAACAGTATGAACGTAGTGGACTCCAAGTCAGACTGCCAACCAGTCACGAATGGAGTCCCACAGGGATCTGTCCTGATTCCTCTCCTGTTCAGCATCTACTTCTTAGAAGTCCAGGCCAACACAAAGGGACTCTGGCTGACCATGTTTGCAGATGACTGCAATCTGGGAGCCATTATTAACTCCCCAAGTGATGCAGACATCCTACAGAAAGGTCTCACTGAGACCAATGACTGGTGTTAAAACCATGGCCTTAAGCTTAACGCCAAAACATGCGTTGTCATCCCCTTTGGTAAAAACTCAGTTCCCACTAATTACCACATTGATGGGAGCCCACTGAACACTGAAGGCATTATAAGAGCTCTGGGGACGCTATTGACAGCAAACTCTCCTTCGATCACCACATTGCCACTGTGGCCAGAAAGTCCTTCTATATGGCGTGTCTCATTACCAAGGGTTTTACATCCAGGAAGAAAGAGGTCATCATCTTTCTGTACTCTTTCCTCATTAGACCAATCATCGAGTATAATGCCCCATTTGGCATATACCTCACTAGACACCTGCAACAGCTGGAAATGCCACAGAAATACCTCATGAAGAGGATCCTAGGCATTAAACACATGTCCTACATGGACAGACACAAGGGACTCCAGCTATTCTCTGACTCATATCGCCTACTTACAGGTGATCTCTGCTTAACTTACAAAGCCATGTCTGACCCAGCTCTGTTACAAATGCTACATATAAAGAAATCCCAATCCCTCTGCACCACATGCTCTAGAGACCTCAACCTCATTTCCACAATCAACAGAACATGCTGTAGGGGCAGGTTCCTCACACAGAGACTGCCCATGCTCTGGAATAAATGTCCCATACATGTCAAGCAGAGGACCTCGCTGTCCCTCTTCAAGAGAAATCTTGATGAGTGAATAGGTAATAGAAAGTTCACCCTGAGGATCACTCCAGTGGCTCTACTTGATAGAGCACTGGGAACTAACGTCAGGTGGCACAATGCCAGGGCACTTCTATGGGCTAAGCTTGTAAAGGCTCCAGGGCCATTAGCCTAGTACACACCTATGAACCTATGTGTTCTGTCAGTGAGCCCGTTTACCCAGCAAAGGATGGAAGGCTTAATCCTTAGCTTGGGGGTTTTGTCAATAATACCTGCATGTATGATTGTGTCAAAACCCCTGGACAAATCACAGTAGGTTTATAGATGTTTCCTAGGCTAATAACCACAAGGGCCTTTTTAAGCCTAGCCATGCATGCCACATCTCAGACAAGTTCTGATACCCTTGGTAAGTGTAAGCAGGGGCTTGGGAGATGAAACGTTTACAAGCTAGGGCCTGGGAGTTGAATCATTTACAGATTGCATCTGTGCAATAGAGACATAGTTGCCTAACTAGGGATGATTTTCCTGTTTCCCATCCAATTGTTCAAGTTGCACTTGAATTCTTTTAGGGAGGAACTCTGTTTCAAATGGATGGGTGGGAACCCTGTTCCAGAGATGGGGTAATCTCTTGGATAAATACCTCTCTTCAGCAGGTCCTATTTATATCACATGCAAGGTTCAAGTCCTTACAATGGGTAATTTTGGTGCTGTTTATTGTTTTTTTTTTGCAGATATGCAGGAAGTCCATCAGAATGGGATCTGACAATGCCTTGTATGTCAGGCATAGACCTCTCCTCAAAAGCCTGAAGGAGATAGAATACAGGGACAGAGCCTTGAGGCAGTCTGCAGAGGACATTTTACTTAAGCCCTGTATTCCTTTGGTGAGGAACCAATGTGTACATTCCAGTTATTGGATATGCCTGGTTAGATATATACCAATGGGGGCATTGTAGTCAGTGATAGGTATGAGGAATGACAAATACAGTGGAACAATGACTTCCTTGGACTTGGATGCCATACCTTTGTTTATAGGTTGTGCAACATAGAATGCTTTCCTCACTACTATCGACAGTGATGGTCAGAGGCTAGATTACAGTCTGTGTGTGTCCCTAAGTCCCTGACTACTGGGTCAGCTCTAAGGAGAGTGTTGTCAGTAAGATAATCATCAGGGGTGGATGGTGTGTGTCCCTAAGTCCCTGACTACTGGATCAGCTCTAAGGAGAGTGTTGTCAGTAAGATAATCATCAGGGGTGGATGGTGTGTGTCCCTAAGTCCCTGACTACTGGATCAGCTCTAAGGAGAGTGTTGTCAGTAAGATAATCATCAGGGGTGGATGGTGTGTGTATCCCTAAGTCCCTGACTACTGGATCAGCTCTAAGGAGAGTGTTGTCAGTAAGATAATCATCAGGGGTGGATGGTGTGTGTCCCTAAGTCCCTGACTACTGGATCAGCTCTAAGGACAGTGCTGTCAGTAAGATAATCATCAGGGGTGGATGGTGTGTGTCCCTAAGTCCCTGACAACTGGATCAGCTCTAAGGAGAGTGTTGTCAGTAAGATAGGGTGGATGGTGTGTGTCCCTAAGTCCCTGACTACTGGATCAGCTCTAAGGAGAGTGTTGTCAGTAAGATAATCATCAGGGGTGGATGGTGTGTGTCCCTAAGTCCCTGACTACTGGATCAGCTCTAAGGAGAGTGTTGTCAGTAAGATAATCATCAGGGGTGGATGATGTGTGTCCCTAAGTCCCTGACTACTGGATCAGCTCTAAGGAGAGTGTTGTCAGTAAGATAATCATCAGGGGTGGATGGTGTGTGTCCCTAAGTCCCTGACTACTGGATCAGCTCTAAGGAGAGTGTTGTCAGTAAGATAATCATCAGGGGTGGATGGTGTGTGTCCCTAAGTCCCTGACTACTGGATCAGCTCTAAGGAGAGTGTTGTCAGTAAGATAATCATCAGGGGTGGATGGTGTGTGTCCCTAAGTCCCTGACTACTGGATCAGCTCTAAGGAGAGTGTTGTCAGTAAGATAATCATCAGGGGTGGATGGTGTGTGTCCCTAAGTCTCTGACTACTGGATCAGCTCTAAGGAGAGTGTTGTCAGTAAGATAATCATCAGGGGTGGATGGTGTGTGTCCCTAAGTCCCTGACTACTGGATCAGCTCTAAGGAGAGTGTTGTCAGTAAGATAATCATCAGGGGTGGATGGTGTGTGTCCCTAAGTCCCTGACTACTGGATCAGCTCTAAGGACAGTGTTGTCAGTAAGATAATCATCAGGGGTGGATGGTGTGTGTCCCTAAGTCCCTGACTACTGGATCAATTCTAAGGAGAGTGTTGTCAGTAAGATAATCATCAGGGGGTGGATGGTGTGTGTCCCTAAGTCCCTGACTACTGGATCACCTCTAAGGAGAGTGTTGTCAATAGGATAATCATCAGGGGTGGACGACTTCCTGAAGGACACTATTATGCATTACTTGGCATTTAGTTTTAGGCCATGGCTCTGACACCAGTTGTTTGTATGTGTCAGACCCTCCTAGAGAACATTTGTGTCAGTGTAGGATTCAATGACAGCTCCTAATTTGCAATCATCTGCAAATTTCAGCCAGAGACCACTGATATTGGCCTTGACTTCAAAGAAGTAAATGCCAAAAAGGAGTGATCCAAGGATTAATCCCAGAAGGACTCCACTGGTGAATTGCTTCTTTGCAGAGGTGGACTCCTCAAGTTCTAACTTCCTAGGTTCTGTCTGTGAGCCAATTGGCTATGCACTGGGTAACATACAAGTTTGTACCTAACCTCTTAAGTTTGTCGACAGTGCCGAAGTGGGGTATAGGTTCATAGGTTCATAGGTAGGTACTAGGCTATCTGCCCAAGGGCATTTATAAGCCTAGCCAGAGTGTGTCAGCTTTCACCGCCCCATTGATTAATTAACTGAGGCTCTGTCAAGAAGAGCCAATGAAGTGATCCCAGGGGTGTATTTTCTGTTACCCATCCACTTGTCAAGGTTTCTCTTAAGGTACTCATCACAAGGTATTGTGTCAAATGCCGTGGCCAGGCCACGGTAGGCAGTGTCAACTATTTTGCCCTCATCCATTGCTTTAGTGACCTTCTCAAAGAAGTCCACCAGGCTGAGTAGGCTTGACCTGCCATTAATGAAACCAAACTGTGTTAGGTCCAGTGTATTTTATTTATTTATTTTATTTTACATTTGTTGACCGGGATAGTCCGACTGGATACATGTCCATTTTCAGTGGAGGCCCGGGGAGAAAAGCTCCACAGAGAAACAAATTACAAGTAAGTTTACAAACACATAAATGAAAAGGAGAAACAGATACTAATTAACATATTTTATGCTTTCCTTAGCTTAGCTATTGTTAGCAACAGAACAGTTAAAATCAACTCAATAATTCAAATACAACTCGAGACAATAATGTTACTATGTTAAGATACAAGTTCTACGCCGATTGTAGAGTTCCAAGGGATCATGAAGAATCTGATTACTGTAGAACAAACAAAATAGGATTAATAGTCAGTTAATTTATGAATTATTTGAGACCAAAAAGAAATAAACCCAAGTTTGTTCAAGTAGGGTAGGATATGTTGTAGATCAAAGAGAAACTAGTCTGGATTTACGCATGAGCATAGCCAATGTGCCTTAAAGAATTGTATAAGATTTTTTTTAAATTGAGAAAGGGAGTTAGTAAGTCTTAGGTTATTAGGGAGGGAGTTCCAAACCTTTCCTATAGAATTGGCAAAGAGAGCATCACCTCCCATATTGTTGGATTTGATAGTTTGGACCAGTAATCTGTTAGAGGAGCGAAGACTGCTTAGGTTGGAGTAGGGGGTCAGTAGATTATTCAGTGAAGGGGTTTTGTCAGGTTCCTTAATGATTTTAAATGCTTCAGAGAGTTGGTTCAGTTTGAGAAGATTGGGTAGTTCTAACCAGTCAAGTTTCTTTAGGTTAAGGCAGTGATGAGTTCTATAAGGAGCCCCTGTCATAAATCTGGCAATGTGATTATAAGTCACGGAGAGTTTATTAATATCACATTTGTTGAGGAAAGAGAATACAGGAGAGGCATACAGTAGTGTGGAGAGGAGATGGGTACGGGCGATAGTTAGTTTGGCATTGGGGGTTAGGAAGTTCTTAATTCTATACAAGGATCCGAGTTTATTATTTACAGCCTTTATGGTCTGACTGATGTGCAAGCCAAATTTAAGTTTATTGTCAATAGTGACCCCTAGTAGTTTAGTGTTGGTATCGGGCTCAATTATGGTGCCATTATTAGATTGAACGAAGAAGGTACTATTGTTAGCTTGTGGAGAGTGTTGCACTGGAGGAGGAACTGAGGTGGGAAAGAATAGTAGTAACTTAGTTTTTTTTGGGTTTAGGATGAGATTCCTCTCTGAGAGCCATTTTTCTACTGTAACAAAGCAGTGTTGGGTTACTACTTGTAAATCAGGGAGAGTGATATCTGAGCAAATAAGGGTGGAGTCGTCTGCGTATTGGATGCATGTGGCTTTAGGGATGATGAGTGAAGTTCGTTTATAAACACGGAAAAGAGAGGGGGACCTAGTATGGAGCCTTGGGGAACTCCTATGGTATTAGGTAAGAGGTGAGAGAGCTTATTTTGCCATTGGACTGCCTGTTACCTTCCAGAGAGATAAGCAAGGAACCAGTTGAGAGTTGAATTATCAAAGTGGAAGGTTTCTAGCGTGTGGAGAAGTAGTTGGTGATTGACCATATCAAAGTCTTTTGACAAGTCAAGAAAGAGGGCTGAAGATATTTTTTTGTTATTATGATTCTTATTGACAGAGTCAGTAAAAGAAAGGAGGGCGGTGGTCGTACTATGGTGGGGTCTGAAACCATGTTGAGATTTGGTCAATAGATTGTTTAGGGTGAGGTAATGAAGAAATTGTTTATGAACACATCTTTCCATGATTTTGGTTATTGGAGACAATATTGCTATAGGTCTGTAGTTAGATGGTTCGGTAGAAGAGCCACCCTTATGGAGTGGTATGACGTAGGATATTTTCCAGATGGAGGGGATAGTGGCCTCAGTAATAGTTTTATTAATCAGGATAGAGATAGGGTATGCTATAGCATCTGCTGCTATTTGCAGGTATTCAGCTGGGAGTCGGTCTGCCGAGAGGGTGGTTGGTTTAAGTTTCTTCAGTAAGATTCTGATATAGGAGGTGGGTATATGCTGTAACTTAAAGGAGGGGAATGTTTCATCAGTAATGTTAGTTAGGGGAGAGGAAGGAGGAGGTAGTTGATTGGCTAGTGACTGAATAGTCTCAGTAAAGAAGGAGTTAAAAGTATTAGCTACGTCTTCTGGTTTTTTGCCAATAAGTGTCTCAGGGGTAGGGGTAGCTGATTTCCCAGGATGGAGGAGATTATTTAAGCCTGCCCAGAACTTCTTTGGGTTGTTCTGGTGTTTCTCTTGGAGGTGACAGAAATAGTTCTTTTTGTCCAGTGTGCTGGCTTTTTTCGTTTCGTTTCTAAGCTGCTGGAATTTAATACGATCTAGGGGTGCCTTAGTGGCTCGCCATTTGTCCCAGGCCTTGTCTCTAAGTTTAATTTTGGATTTAGTTTCCCTGGTTAGCCAGGGAGCTATCCACACCTTAGTTCTGGTAAGTCGGTTAGGTGCATGAATGTCCAGAATATTTAGGAATGTGTCAGTAAAAAATGTCACACTCTCACCAAGGGGCAGAGTTTTTAGCTTAGACCAGTTACAGGATTTGAGTTCTGCAACAAATTGCATTGGTACAAATTTCTTCTTATTTCTAAGAAGTCTATGTATGGGAAGGTTTGTGCTGGTAAATTTGTGTTTTATTATGAAAGTGATGAGATGGTCACTAAGATCGTTGGGGAGGGTCCCAGTGGTATATTTATGGGTGTGGTTATTGGTAAGAATCCAGTCAAGTATACTCTCTCTTTTTGGTGAGCATTTCCTACTCTTGTTGTAGAGACTATATGTTGGGAGAATCCATACAGGTTAATGGGCATGGGGTTAGTCTGTGCAGAACATTGGGTCCAGTCAATGTTGACATCGCCTAGTACAATGGTTTCTTGAGGGTAGTTGGTGGCTAACCAGTTTAACGTTTGCTCCATAGTTTCTAAGTTGTTCCCAGGCGGGATATAAATTACAAAAAGGTTAATACTTTTTTGGTTATTTAAGCGTATTTTTAGGGCTATTGACTCTGCATAAGCAGCTTTAGGTGGTTGGATAGGATGCATTATGATATTGAGTGTACTTTTATACAAAACAGCTATACCGCCACCCCTTTTTTTTTCGTGATTGACCCTTAAAATATTATATCCAGGTGGGAGAATCTCTTCATCTTTGGTGACTGGTTTAAGCCATGTTTCTGATAGGCACATAATATCAGGGAGGTGAGTGGCTAGCATGGTATGTAGGTTATGAAGCTTATTGTTGATGCTTCTTAGGTTAAGATGGAAGATGAGAAGGGAGCTAGCTGACCTTTGGGCTAATATTGGCGTGACAGAGTTGGGGTTAGAGGTTGGCCCTGGGTTCGGGTGTATATCAACATCTTTAGTAATACATTTCTTCAGTTTACTGGAGGTTTACTATATTTCTATTGGTCATCCCTATGATAATTCTTTCAATGGCTTTATATATAAGTCTAGTGAGACTTATGGGTCTGTAGATGGCCCACCTTTGTGCAGAGGGATAATTGTTGCTGTTCTCCATTCATGAAGCACAAAGCCTGTTTGGAGGCTATAGTTAAATAGCAATTCCAGAGACCCTGATAGGTCTTGTTTCATGCTATTTAGAAGGCATCCTGGGATATTGTCTGGGCCCACTGATGCAGTGTTCTTGGCCTTAGAAAAAGCATTAAGGAGCTCTTCCCTAGTAATAGCAGGTGGAGTTAATATTTTATGGTATTTCCTGAGGGAAGTTTGAGGGGGAGATAAGGGTAAAATGAATAAATAAATAAATAGATTTACAATGAGCTCTGCACACAGTTGTGTACTGCCTTCGAGTTTGTGGGCATCGCTAAAGAATGCCTTGTGGTTGTCCTTGGACTGGGAGGCCAAATTCACCTCAAATCTGGCTCTGCTAGACTTTGTTTGTTCAATGAGATGTTTGTTTAGTTTGAGAGTGCTTGTATCCTGCTGGGTGCTGCACCTACTAACTTTTGCCATGATTTTCTTCCTTCTGTTAATACAGCCAATTGATTTTGTGATTCCACCTGGGTGGCTTGTTTTTCTGAGTTAGTTCTGTACTTCTTCCTGGTGGGTACAGCTGCCTCTATACAGCTATCAACATGCTTGTACAGAGTTTCGGTGAACAGTTCTGTATAGGCAGCTGTGTTCTCAGCTTGAAAGTTTGCCAGGTTATCACTTAATAGCAGGATGTTAGCCTTAGAGTAGTTTCTGAATATTCCAGGTTAGCTGGGGGTTCAGGTTTTAGTTTCACTCAAATCTTGCAATTGGTCATTTCTGAAACAATTACCACTAATAAGTAGTAAATTACTTTAATACCAAATTCCTATCCATCCTTGAAGCCCATGCACCAGCACAGACTATTAGAACCAAAACAAAAGTTGATCCTTGGCTCTCAAAAGAAACCAGACAAAAAATGATACTTAGAAATAGGGCTTGGGCCACTTCGTGGACCATGAAAAAAAAAAACCCATAGATCACCTTAGATACAGACAGCTGAGAAATGAAACAAAAAAATCCACCACATTAGACAAGAAAAACTAGTACTGTCATCTACAAGAAAAACACCGAAACAAGCCACAAAAGTTTTGGGTAGGTATAAACAAATTCAATAGTCCAGGACAATCCTCCACTCCTGCCCTTTTGGATTTTAACCAAACCCCCCCCCCCAGAAAAAATTGCTAATACCTTTAACAGCTTCTTTACAACAACCATCCAGAACCTAGCTAACCAATTAACCCCAGTTGCCCATATTCTCCAGCCACTACACCCAGCTCCCAACTCTCCTTTAACTTCAAACCAGTTTGCACATCTTTTGTCTGAAAATTACTTAAGAAACTAAAGCCTACCACCCTGTCAGCTGATCTACTCCCTGCAGAATATCTACAAAAAGTTGCAGATGCCACAGCATACCCCATTACTATCCTGATCAATAGAACTATAACTGAAGTGTCCACCCCCTCCATCTGGAAGATATCCCATGTCAACCCCACTCCATAAAGAGGGCAGCTCTACTGACCTATCATACTATAGACCCATAGCTATTCTGTCACCCTTGCCTAAAATTATGGAAAAATGTATCCACAATCAACTCCTGAACTATCTTATCCAAAATAATCTTCTAGCAAACACCCAACATGGCTTTAGACCATCCATAGTACAAACTCAGCTCTCGTCTCCTTCTCTAACGTCATTAACCAACACCGAAACAATAATGAACTTCCCTCTGCTATATTTATTGATCTTTTGAAAGCCTTTGACATGGTAAACCACCAAATACTCATAAACATATTGAAATCCATCTCCCTAGAGGACCAGGCCATCCAATGGTTTCAATCATATCTCAGTGGTAGACAACAAGCTGAAGAGTTCCCTAAAAAGCCATGAAGACCAGCACTAGCAAAACCAGCCCTAGGTCTATAGTTAACACCCAACTTATAGTGCTTGATAAAAGTATGCACATAAATTCAGGTATCTGCTTTGAGAATCAAATTAATATCCAAGTCCTTAAAAACAACACCAGAAGAAGTCACAACTAGTAAAATGACCATTAAGTGAAGGAAGGTTCTTGCCATAGAAAGTGTAACAAACAGAAATAGCCATAGAAATCCAAGAACAAATAAATAGTTTGCTTGGATACAGCAAAAGACTCAAAGATCTTGGATGAAAAGAAAAAAATTAAATGATCAAATTTTATATTAGCTTTAGTGTTATCCAAATAAACCCTGATTTGCAAATTCAGATCCAAAGTATGCAGCACCCTCTCACTGTCCACTTGCTGAGAGGGGAAAAACATATGAAAGATCAAAAAAGAGAAGCCATAATGGCCAGCAAATCTGACACGCATCTGGCATAAGGAATAGTTAACAAAATAACAGTCTTCCAAGAACAATGTTGAAAGGAAGCTGAAGTAGCAAGCTCAAACAGAGTCTGAGTCAACTTCTTCAAAACTAAATTAAGATACCACAGAGGAAAAATGTTTTCTGGGACTGAAACACTAAAGGCAGAGGTGTGTCCATAATCATTAAGGATATCCACACCTCCAGGCTAGTTGCTCAGCAAAATGTATCCAAGATTATCCAAGTGCAACTAACTCTGAGCAAGACTGCAATCCAAACTGTAATTGCTACAGATCACCCACCATGCCCCAGGATTCCCACTCCTCATTTCTTGATACACTGAAAAATATTAGGGTACAACCCAACACCCTAATAATGGGCAATTTCAACTACCCCACCAGTAACTGGGAAAACTATTTATGTACCAACTCTTTTGCTCAACCTTTTCAAGAATTCATAAATTCCAATGCCTTGGATCAACTTATCTACACCCCCACCAGGGGCAGCAGCATCCTACACCTGGTCATTACCAACATGGGTGACTGTTGTGCCACACCAAAGGTCAGTTCCTTGTTGGTCAGATCCAAACACAAGCTAATCACCCTAAACATCCACATCCTGCCCCAACCCCCCATTAGGGAAACCATGGTAAAATATTTCTCCAAAGCCAACTTCATGCTTTTTAAGACAGAAGTGGCAAACTTCACGACACCCATGCAGACGGACAATAGAGGCACAACTGCTGAATCCTACACAAATGCACTTTATAAGCACTTACATGAGTGCATGGATTGTGCTATCCCTAACGGAACCAAGATGCTATCCTCCAGCAAAGGAAGCCAATCTGGTGGTCCCCTGCCATAATCAAACTCTACAACAGAAGAAAGAAACTGTTGCAAAAAAACAGAGCAAAATCCCATGATCGGAGGAACTGCCTGGTCAGTCTCAGTAAGAAGCTGAGATCCCTCATAAAATCCTCCAAAGCTAGTTGTGAAAACAAAATTGCCACTGAGTCTAAAGACAACCACAAAGCATTCTATAGCTATGTCAAGAATCTCAATGGCAACACTCAGCTCTGTTCTGAGTTACAGCACAATGGCACTAAATATACAGAACCAACTGATATTGCCAGCATCCTGGAAGATAGGTTGAGTGCTAACTTTATCCCCCTCTCACCCCTAATGGGCCCATCTCTATACTGGAAGAATGCAAATTTCCTGTAATCACGGCTGCACAGGCAAAAACCACACTCTCCAAAGCTGAGAACTCAGCATCCATGGGACCTGACAACATCCCAGGCTGTATTCACATGAACTACAGAATGAACTGACACCCCACCTAAGCACCATGTTCAATCATAGCCTCACCTCAGGCTTTGTGACCACTGAATGGTGCACAGCAATGGTTATCCCACTCCACAAAGGGGGAGCCACCACTGACCCTGGCAACTAATGCCCCATTAGCCTAACAAGCCTGGTCTGCAAGGCCATGGAATGTATCATCATGGAACTTAGAAACAAAGACATTGGTAATCTCCAAACTCTGGACCCCATCCAGTTTAGATTTGTAAAAGGCAGATCATGTCTCCTAAACCTGATAGACTTCTTTGAAGTCACCAAAGCTGTAGATAAGGGTAAGGTGGTTCACATACCCTATCTAGATCTCACCATGGCTTTTGACACCACCCGCACTCTGGAATTATAGATAAACTCACTAAACTAGGTATAAATCCCATGTCACAAGATGAGTTGCCAACTGGCTCACTGACAGAACCCACACTGTGAAAGTAGCAGACTCCAAATCTGACTTCAGACCAGTGACAAGTGGAGTACCACAGGGTTCAGTCCTGGGTCCTCTCCTGTTTCGTATCTACTTTTCTGAAGTACAGGCTAACACAGAAGGTCTTTGGCTAATGATGTTCACAGATGATTGTAGACTAGCAGCCATAATCAAAACTCCTAATGATGTGGACATCCTACAAAAGGTCCTCACTGAGACAGATGCCTGGTGTCAAAGCCATGGCCTCAGGCTCAGTGTCAAAAAGTGCATTGTCATCCCTTTTGGTAAAAACTCTGTACCCATGAACTACCACATAGGTGGTAGTCTACTTAACACCGAAAATGTGATAAGAGATCTTGGGACACAGGTGGGCAGTAGTCTCTCCTTTGATAATCACATGCCACAGTAGTCAGGAAATCCTTCTAAGTGGCACACCTCATTACAAAAGGTTTCTCATCCAGAAAAAAAGAGGTCATTGTTCCCCTCTGCTCGTCACCCATTCGACCCATTATAGAGTACGATGTCCCTTTTGGTATGTACCTCACAAGACATCTACAACAACTGGAAAGGCCGCAGAAATACCTCACAAAGAGGATTACCTGCCACAAACAGATGCCCTACGCAGACCATCTCAAAAAACTCCAGCTTTACTCTGTCACATATCACCTACTCAGAGGCGATCTCTGCCTAACATACAAAGCTATGTCAAACCCAGAGCTGCTGGACATGCTCTCCTTAAAGAAATCCCAATCCCTCTGAGCTACACTTTCTAGGGACCTAAACCTTGTCACCACAATAAACAGAACTTGCTGGAGGGATAGATTCTTGTCCCAGAGACTTCCCATACTCTGAAACAAACTACCTATCTATATCAAACAAAGCTCCTCATTAGTACTCTTCAAGAAAAATCTTGATGATTGGATGGGACATAGGAAATTCACCCCAGGGATCACCTCTGTGGCTCTGCTAGACAGGGGCACAGGAAAATAATTTTCTTGGTTGGTGAAAGCCAGGGTACCTTTTTGCTAGGCTTATATAGGCCCTAGGCTCAATAGCCTACTACCTACCTATGAACCTATGTAATATTAAGGATGCCTTTAAGAAATTGTTTCACCTCAAATCTAGAAGCTTAAGGAGGAGAAAAAGGCAGAAAAGCAGAGACAGCTGATTAGTGGGCTTTAATAGAAGAACAGGCCATATCAGCATTGAGCAACTCACACAAATTAGAGAGAACAAAAGAAACATCCACAGTAAGTGGGTCCAGTTTGCAAGACAGACACCAAATGGAAAACATCTTCCATTTTGATAAATAGGATGTCCTATAAGTACATTTCCTGGCTTCCTGCAGGATTTACAGCACCAAAAAAGCACAAAAGTCCACAAACTGTAGAAAAACAAAGTCAGTACTCCTGGAACCACACACTTCAGCAACTCAAGTAAATCCTTGTAGTAAATGGCCACATATGAGAAATGTTAAAATGGCAAAAAAAGCAAAAATGGAATTTGAAACAGGATGAAATGAATAAGTTAAGACAACTGTCTGATAATAAGGACCTCCGGATAATGAAAACTGGACACGGGTGGTAGGATTGTCATGATGAACATGGTGGACTACAACAATAAAATGGGGTGTTTGCTAGCAGGTAAAGCTTTTATGCAATATTCATTTAATGAACTACATGGTGCATATAAGAAAGTGAGAAGTGTTTTACAGGATTTATTCACTGAAGGTAGTCTCTCTCTCGATGAGTTTATTTTTTTAAGCATAGCACAGCCTAGAATCCCAGTCATTTTTGGGTTACCCAAGATACATAAAGAGTTAGACCAACCACCTGTGCAGCCCATAGTTGATGCAAGGGGCTCCATTACCCACCCTATAGCCAAATTCTTGGACATCAGATTGAATGACTTTGTGCAATATGAACCTTTAGTATGTAAGGGCTCATGGGACTTTTTGAAAAGGATTAATTAATTAATTTATTTATTTCCAGTTTGATAACCGGGGAAGTCCACTGGGCCCGAAAGCCTGTTTTCAGTGGAGGCCCGGGGAGAAAAGCTCCATGATAATAATGTGTTAGAATTTGAAGAAACAGTTTCATCAAAATTGATGTCAGAGAATTATATATGGTAACACTGCATACCATAGACAAGGAATGGTTTTGTGAATTTTTGGTGGGTAAGGGTCTTCCCCAGCCACTGGTTAACACCTATGAAACTTTATTAGAACTAGTACTCACAAATAATTTCATTCTATTCAATAATGAACTGTTTTTACAAATTAAAGGTATGGCAGTGGGGTCAGCATGTGGTGGTTTGTATGCCAACATAATTATGCTGGAATGGGAAAAGAGATATTTAATGAATACCCCATGGTTTAAGTTCTGTACATTGTATACATGGTTCTTGGACAATGCCTTTATTTGCTGGAATGGTCCAAGAGACGAGATCACCCTATTTTTAGAATATATCAATGGCACAACCAGTTTTTTAAAGTTCGCACATTTATTTATTTATTTCAGTTTGATGACTGGGGAGGTCCACTGGGCTCAGGGAGCCCATTTTCAGTGGAGGCCCGGGTAGAAAAGCTCCACATTACATAGTGATTATATACAGTTATTCTCATAAAAATCAAATTAAATGAGGTAAGAATACAATTAAGTAAGTTTGTGTTACACAGTTGGCCGGATTCACGAAGGCTTACACGGAGTTTAAGAGTAGTGTAAGCCTCCGTGTAAGCCTCCCGATCCAGGAACAGCCCAAACCTCCGTGTAAGAGACAGCTAAAACGTTTCTTACATGGAATGGGCGTGGAAATGCTCAATACCTCATTTGCGGCTCAAAGATATGCAAATGAGGTATTTGAGTGATCCAGGAAGCCCAAACCAGTCCGTGTAACGGACGTTTTAGCTGCAGAAATGTACTCAGCTGACAACTGAGTACATTTCTGCAAAATTTACAACGGAGCTATGTCAGCTGCAAATAAAGGCTGCATATGTGTCATCTAGCATGCCAATGGCCAAATATGTGGCCATTGGCATTAAAAAGTTGCAAAATTATTTAAAATAAATTTTTTTTTTCGGGGGATTTTGATGTTTAACTGCAGCGCACACCCGTGCAAACAGGGTGCGCTGCCTAAAAGTGAAAACCGAAGCTTATAAGCCCACAATTATGGGTTTTATGTAGTACATGGAATGACAATGCAGGGACTAGCAGACCAAAAACAATATGGCCACCGTGTAGTGGTTGCCAAGGGGGGGGAAGCTCAGTGTAAGAGATGTAACTAAACATTACTAGGCAATCCTATGTAAATGAGGGTTACAATACTGAATCACACTGCCACATAGCTAGTGAGCACTGTTCGAGTAGTGTAAGAGTTACAGAAGGGGGAGGAATAGAGTAAGAGGTAGGTGACATCACAGGGGGGGGAAATGATAGAAATAAATGTATCACATTGGAGATCAGTGTAACGTGACAGATGACAGACAGACATCAGGGAGAGAGGTGTGTCCCAACAGAACACTAGGAAAGTCAAGAAATAGAGGGTGTACACTATCCCTACACTCAAACTTTCTTGATATACGTGCATGCACGCGTGTGCACGCGTGTAAGGCAGACTCACCATGTGGGTGCGTGTTGCAAACCGTTTAAAATGGTTTGCGTGGGCGTGCACATGTGTAAGGCAATGTAAACATCAGGAAGCCTGTTGCCTGATGTATAAGGCTGTGTGCGCGCGTTTTACCATGAATCAGCCAAGTCCAAACCATGTAAGTATGTGTGCGCGGGTCTAAGCCACTGTGAGCGTGCTTAAGCTGGTGTGCACATTGCTCCCCCTGAGGAAACAGAGAGGAAAAAGGAAACAACCAGATTACAAGGAAGCTGTCAGAGAATACTGCTGGAGTTAATTGGTGATAACAATTGGAAGCAGGCAATTACACAGGCAGACTAGAAGCCCAACCCAGCACTTAAAACACTTCAAACAGCAGTGCAGGGTGTTTCTCTCAAGAGATACTGCAAGAAAGGAGTAAGCTATCAGAATTGAAAACTGAAAAAGCTGAACTCAGAGCAGAAATGCTAGGGGCTGCCATAGCTGTTATAATCAGGCATAGGCGAATTGCTGAGGTTGGTGACAATGCAGATGCTGACAGACAACCCAGAGTGAGGAGAAGGAGAAGAGTATACAGGCCCAGGGTCACCTACCATGGGTTACATGAGCTGGAGATAGTAGAGTGCTACAGAGTGGACATAGACCTTCTGCAGCAAATTGTTGAGCTGTGCAGGCCACGTCTCACACACAGAACCACCAGAGGGGAACCCATCCCAGTGGAAACCAAGGTATGTGTTGGCCTAAGAATACTAGCAACAGGTACCTTCCAGAGACCAACTGGTGATATGATGGGGATATCACAGGCATCAGCCTCCAGGGTACTGCACCAGTTCCTGGATGCCATGTCAGCACATGTCGGTGATCATGTATATTTCCCTAATGCCCGTGAGGTAGTGGCCAGCAATATGCGTCTCTTCCAGCAAATAGCGGGATACCCTGAGGTACTGGGTGCAATAGACTGCACGCACATATACATCAAAGCACCAGCCGGTGAGCGGGGTAGAGCCTATATTAACCGCAAGGGATTCCCCTCCATCAACTGCCAGGTCATGTGTGATGCCCAGGGCATAATAATGAATGTGTGTGCTGGCTGCCCTGGGAGCTACCACGATTCCCACATCTGGTATCTGATGCAGCTGTACCAATCATTTGCCAGTGGGGACTTCCCACACGGACACCTAGTGGGGGATGCAGGTTATGCACTTGAGCCGTGGCTGATGACACCCATCAGAAATGCACACACACCTGAACAGGAACGCCATAATGAGGCACACGCACAAACACGTAATGTCATAGAGTGTGTGTTTGGGCTGCTCAAGTCACAGTTCCAGTGTCTGGACACATCTGGTGGAGCCTTGCAGTACACACCAACTACATGTACCCAAATGATCATGATATGTGCTATGCTACATAATATGATCCTGCGGAAACAGCTGCAGCAGGACCAGCATAGGGCTGGGCCAAACATACCCCCACCATTGCCAAGGCCACCACAGGCAGTGGGTGACTCGGAGGAGGAACAACCTGACCTTGCCCCAGTAGGCAGAAGGAGGCATGCCCAGTATGCCCTGGCCTTGGCAAAGAGGCAACGCATAGCACATACACTGGCTCAGTAGGAACACTGGGACTGATACCCCCTCTGACTCACTCATATAGTAACAGGGACGCCTAACATGACACAACCTACTTCCAAACATGTACAGGGAGTGTAGTATGTGCATCCGACAGAGGCAGCCCTGCAGCACCACCTGAGGCATGAATGCCATGTGTTAAGTAATGTAACACCATGTACCATATGCACACCTGAGGACCCTGACTAACATCCACCCTCACCAATCATGAACCACAAAAACACAAACCCACCTTCATAGGTACCACAAGGGATAGGAACCTAGATGTAATGCTACCCAATGCCAGAAGTATAAACAGCAAGATACATGCAGTGTAAACGCACACAGTATAGAGAATGTAGATATCAGTGCTGTAATAGAAAACTGGGTCAAAGCCCACATCAGCACCCTAACACGACCAGGTCACACCTCATACAGTGATGTACAGCTGCAAAACATGGAACAAGCTACAAAACGAGGGTGACTAGCAATAAATGTCATGGGTAACCACACCCCCATGTTGGTACCACAACAAGAAGCAGCATGGATTAGCCATGGTCAAATACCAATGGCTGAAACTGCCTACCACTATATACCTTGCTGCAGACCACTGTCCTAATAGCAGGAACTGCACCAGGCCTATGTTGGAATACATGAAGATATCAAGCCCCCCAAACCACATTTTATTGTTTGACTGAAAATACCTACACATACACCATAGTTTCATAGTTTCATAGTTTACTACCAGGCTATCTGCCCTAGTGCATTTATAAGCCTAGCCATAGTGATGTGGCTATTGCCACCCCTTATAGTGGTAATAAGTGTACAGAATAGATTCCGAATATTGTGCCTCTGACTTAGTACTGACACATTATGACCCCTTTACTTAATCAAATTAATTGACTGTGCCTCTGTCTAGTAGTGACACAGGGAGGACCCCTGGGGTAAACCTACGATCTCACATCCACTTGTCCAGATTTCTCTTGAAGAGAGTCAGTGAGGGACTCTGTGTAACATGAACTGGGATTCTGTGCTAGAGTGTGAGAAGCCTCTGAGTTATGAATCTGTCCCTCCAGCATGTCCTATACATGTATGTGCTGAGGTTCAAATCTTTAGCTCTCATGGTTCTGGTGGATTCGGATTGCTTGCAGTGGAGCATGTCCATCAAATCCTGATTGGACATGGTCTTGTATGTCAGGCATAGGTCACCTGTAAGTAGGCGGTATTCTACTGAATAGAGCTGGATTTTCTTTAGTCTGGAAGCATATGACGTGTTGTAGACCCTTGATCCTCTTGGTAAGGTACTTTTGGGGTCTCCCCAGCTGTTGCAAGTGCTGGGTGAGGTACATACCAAATGGGGCTTTGTATTCAATCATGGGCCTGATAAGGGAGAAGTATAGGGGTACAATGACCTCCTTTGATCTGGATGGAAAACAGTTCATGATAAGGTGGGCAAGATAGAAAGTCTTTCTAACCACTTTAGCAACATGGGTGTCAAACGAGAGGTCACTATCTACATGGGTCCCCAGGTGTCTGATTTTTTTTTTTATGTGCTCAGTGGGTTGCTGTCTATGTGTTAATTTGTGGGTACTTTATTCCTCCCAAAGGGGATGACTACACATCAGTTGCATTCAGTTTCAGGCCATGATTCCGGCAGCAGCTATCTGTTTTTGTGAGGGCATTCTGTAGGATGTGTGTGCCAGCTGATGTATTCACTATGGTGCCTAGGTTGCAGTCAACTGCAAACTGTGTCAGCCACAACCCTCCTATGTTTGCTTTCACATCTGAAAAGTAAATGCCAAATAAGAGGGGTCCCAGGACAGATCCCTGTGGGACACCACTTGTGACTGGCTTTGAATCTGACAAGGCACCTGCAATGTCGACTTTATGGGTTCTGTTTTTTAGCCATTTTGCAACCTATCCTGTGACATATGGATTTATATTTCAGCTGTTGAGCTTGTCTATGATGCCTGAGTGGGGTATTGTGTCAAAGGCCTTAGCCAAGTGCAGGTAGGCTGTGTGGACCGCTTAGCCCTCATCCATGGCCCTACTGACAGTTTCAAAATAGTCAACTAGGTTCAAAAGGCAGGATCTGCCCTTTACAAAGCTGAACTGGGTGGGATCAAGAGTCTGTAGGTCACCAATGTCTCTGTTTAAGAGCTCCATAATGACTCTTTCCATAGCTTTGCAGACAAGGCTGGTTAAGCTTGTGTGGTGGTAGTTGCCAGGGTCTGTGGAGGCATCTCCTTTGTGGAGTGGGACCACTGTTGCTGTACGCCAGTGTTCAGGTACATATCCTGTAGCAAGGCTAAGGTTAAATAGCAATTTTATATACGGGTTTAGCTCCTCTTGGAGTTCACGTAGCACGCAACTGGGGATACCATCAGGTCCCATTGATGCTGTGTTTTTGTCTTTGCTGAGTGTGGCTCTCACATGGACATCTGAGATGACAGTGAGGTTACATTCAGCTGTGATAACTATCTTCTTTTGTGGGTGAGGGAGGGAGAAAATTGCACTGAACCTGTCTGCCAGAATGTTGCCAATATCTGTCGGGTCACTGAAATTTATGTTGTTGTGTACAAACTCTGAGCATATCTGAGGGTTCCCACCCAGGTTTCTGACATAACTGAAGAAGGCATTGTGGTTATCTTTATTGTCTTTGGTGATTTTTGTCTCAAAGTTGACCTTGGATGTCTTTATGAGAGAATGTAGCTTTTTACTAGTGCTGATCACAGCTGCCTTCCCTTTAGGAGATTTAGCTCTGTCTTCCATTAGTATCCTTCTTTTGTTATACAGTTCGTTTATGGCTGGGGTCCACCAGACAGGCCACTTTCCCTTGGTGGAGAGGGTCTTGGTTTTATTTGTGATTGCATGGTCCATGCTTTCTTGGAGATGTCCGTAGAAAGCGTTTGTGAAGGAGTCACCATTGTGTGTTGTGGTTTCCACTGGCCCAGTGGGCCTAAAGGATGCCATCTCAGTCTGAAGAAGTGTGAAGTCAGCTTTTGAGAAGTTTGTCACTATACTCTTTGTATTATACTAGCACCGACACATTTGTAGAAAATTTCCCAGAATCCATCAAACAAAATGGACATGCAAAATGTAACACTTCCACAAGAGGGGTAAGCATACTGGATGTGATAATCAGAAATATGTGTACTGGATGTCAAGATGAGAAGTGTATCCCTCACTGGTAAGACCAGACCATAGAGTAATCACACTGTAGTTACACATCCCGACCCCAGTCCTTGGCCAGAATACCACAGTGAAACACATGTATAAAGCATAGCTTGCACGCCTACAAACGAATGTGGAATCCATGAAAGGCCCTGTGCAAGTCCAGAATATGGGACACACTGCAGAAGATTTTATACAGGCATTCCATGAACACAGCCAAGAGTGCTTGGAGTCTGCAATCACAAATAACAACAAGACACGATGCCATACACCCAGGCATCTGGCATGCTGGACTCCAGCAATTACTAAACCATTGAAGAGAATGAGGAAGCTACCACATGACAGATCAAACATAAAAAGTGAAGTAATCAGTGATCACTAGTATGGCAATAAAATGTGTCCACACATACAATCCACTAAGGCCAGGCAAAACAAGTAGAATCTGTGAATCCAGAGGCAATGTGACACCTGTCCCAAGTACACACACAACAACTCATCCCAATAAATACAAATATATGTGATAGACGCAACCAGGTAGCCAAACCGGAGCCTGAGCACCCCCAAATCAGTACTGTCAAAACTAGTCAGGAGGACAAGGTAACCACATACACCACAAACCCAGTCCCACATAGACCTGCAACGACTGTAAACCAAACACATAAACACAAAAACATTCCCAGAGGCCCTAATTACAAACACACAACACCAACACAAGCCTCCAAAGCAGATACCCAATAAAACAACCTCCAGACATAGCACATGTAACACATAGTACACAAAGCTGGTGTGCCAAACAGTCACAGGACAGAAGGAGAAACAACATGCCTGATACAGTTGTAATAGGTGACTCCATAGTGAGACATGCTGCTGTTCCAGGGATGGCTTGCACCTGTTACCCATGGGCATCTGGATATTGCCTAAGGCTTTTTCAATCTACAGAGATCCTTTTGTAGGCAAGGCCAAAAAGACTAACCCACCACCATAGAAAACAAAACTGGAAAGAAACAGAAGGGTAATGCTGATCAATGCTAGATGTGTAAACCTCAATATGCATGCTCCTGAGGCCCTCCCCAGTATGGAGAACATCGATGTCTGTCCAGTGATAGAAACCTGCTGCAAGCCTCATGACAGCACACCAGCACTACCAGGTAATACCACATATCATGTTTTATGGCCACAAAACCTGGAACAAAACATAAAAGGAGGGTGAGTATCCATATTCAGCACAGACACCTATATGTCCAGTTAACTGACAATGTTACGTCATTGCAGTCCACCCATGTGCAACTAACCGTAGGCAAGACTGCTGTACAGTCTGTAGCATGCTACAGACCACACTCTCACACACAGGAACCCCACCCCACTGTCCTGAAGACAGTGGGCAGTATGAATGTACCACCAAATACAAAACAAGGTACACACAAATTACCACATAGGTGGTAAACCATTATGTATGGAAGGAGTAATCAGGGACCTAGTGACACAAGTGGACAGTAACCTGTTATGTGACAGTCACATTGCCAATTTGGCTAGGAAGACTGTCTATATTGGACACTGTATCATGAAAGGATTCACATCTACATCAACAAAGGTCATTGTGCCCCTATACTGTTCCCTTATCAGACCCATAATGTAGTACAATGCCTCATTTGGGATGTACATTACCTGGCACCTGCAGCAGTTAGAAAGACCTCAAAGGTACCTCACCAAGAGTTAGAAAGGGTCTCAAATATATGTCATATGCTGCCTGGCTGTAGACACCACAGCTGAATGCAGTCACATACTGCCTACACAGAGGCATTGTATGTCTGTTGTACAAGTCCATGTCCAACACAGAAGTAATGGACATGCTCCACCCCAGAAAACTCAAAGCCATCAGAACTGTGTGAGTCAGAGATGTCAACCTCAACACATAATCAAATAGGATGTGCTGGAGGGACAGATACCTAACCCTGAGGCTCTCCACACCCTGGAACAGAATACCACTACATGTTAGGCAGAGCCTGTCACTGACACTCTTCAACAGGAAGTTAGCAAAATGGATGGATAATTGTAGATGTACACTGGGGGTCTTTACTGTGTCATGTCCAGACAGAGGCACAGCTAAGTAAATCATAAATGGCCATAATATTCACATAGCAAGGGGTGGCAAAAGCCACACACACTGTGGCTAGGCTTACAAATGCCCTAGGGTGGATAGCCTAGTATGAACCTATGAACCTATTATGATACAAATTGTACAGGACACTAAGGATAATCCCAAGGCTGCTGCAACTGATGGTAGGAAGCATGTTGTGAATTCCCAGATATGCTCTGGATCACACAAATATTACAAACAACATACCAAACACACACGTGTATTGCCAACATACATCCTGACAGGTGCAGTGCAAACCCCCCCCCATAATGCAAAATATCTTTCCCAGCAGACTGCTGCCTCCCTGACATTATGTCAGCCTTACCACAGGATATGTACCCAAAGAGCAGTGTACAACAACAGTGGTCGTTCTCAAGAAAGGTGTCGCCTGAATGGATACTAAAAACAACCACCACAGAATCCTGAGAAGCTGGGTCTGCACAGCTATGGAAATGATCAGCATGTACCGCAGACATAAAGATATTGGGGATCTATTGACACCCGACCCTACCCAGTGTGGGTTTATTAAGTGCAAACCCTGCCCCTAAACATGTGTGACTCAGTTGAAACAGTAATTGAGGTCACTGATGAGGGCAATGTGGTCCACACAGCGTAGCTGGACCTTGCAAAGCCTTCCATACAGTACCCTACGTGTTCAATATAGATATGCTCACCAGCTTATATATACACCCCTATGTCACTAGAGGGGTTGCAAACCAGACCGACAGAACTGACATGGTCAGACATGCTGCAGCCATGTCAAACTACAAACCACATATAACAGGTATCCCACAAAGCTTGGTCCTGGGACCTTCCCCGTCTGGTATATATGCCCCATAGGTACAGGCCAACATGTAAGGACTGTGCCTGAGCATGTTTGCAGAGGACTACAAACTGCCCAACATATCTGACACTCCAGCTGACACAAGCATCCCACAAAAGGGCCACATAGAAACAGACAACTGGTGCCATAGCCATGTCAGCAAGTTAAATGGAGTAAACTGTATAGTCAACCTCTGTGGATATACAGTAAGTGACCACCAATTACCACATAGGTGTTAACCCATTACATACTTAACATGTAATGACAGACCTGGGTACACAAGGTGATAGATATCCTGCATTGGACAAACATGTGGCTGTAGTGCTAACAGAAACAATCCATATACCAACCTAATCATGAAGGTTATGATATCTAGATAAGGGGAGGTCATTGTGGTTCTACAGTTATCCTTCATCAGCGTTACAATTGACTACAACAGCCCCTGTGGGGTGTACCTCAGCAGACACCTCCATCAACTGTAAAGTCCACAACAGTACCTCACCAGGAGTATCAAAGAGCTTGAACCGATGTAATGTGTTGCCTGATTAAACAGAGTGCAACTCCACACACTGCCATGCTGGCCACCCAGACGCAAGCTGTGCCTGATGTAGAAAGCCATGTCCAAGCTGGAATCAATGAACATGCTGCACCTTGTACAATCTGAATGGCAGTGAGCTATGCACATGAGGGACCTGAACCCCAGCACTGACATACATAGGACAAGCTGTACTGCATTATCCATAACACAGAAGCCACCCCCACGCATGAGTAAACTACCAGTACAGGTTATCCATAGAGTCACTTGTTGATTCTCAACAGGAATCTTAATGAGTGGTTGGGAGATGGTAGGTTTACCCTGGGTATCACTGTTATGTCACGGGTAGACAGAGGCACAGTATACTAAACATAACATATGTCATGGCAAACTACACTTACAATGTGTTGAAGGACAACACACTCTCTGACTAGCATTAGAAATGGCCTAGGGCACATCGGTAGTGTTTGCCAATGTACACCTATGTTGTGGAATACACTACTGATGTTGGACGAGGCTGTTGTAAGTAGTTAATATCTGAACATAATGCAACATGGTCAGATGTGCACAACTGGACCCTAACCAGGCTGTTGTGCTCACTATGGAAATGTAAAGCAGTGATAGGACTAAAGCCCAGGATACTGTCCACCACAGTGAAAGTACTGAACCACTACACTATACAGTACTACAGTGTTAGGTCAGTATGAACGGATGTTGACAATTGTATGCAAAGTATCCCATGCAAACCCTGCAGGCACAGTATAATCCCTGTTGTGTTCACACAAACAGCATTTGGACAGTAACTACACAACATGACACAGAACACACAACCATAAACAGGAGATATTTGTTGAAGTTCACACTCATCCACAAATGTGATGGGCTGCAGAGTTCAACATATGGAAAGCTCACACTGGGCATGCTCACACACTTTGATAAATGAGACATCTTTCACACAACATGCCATGGGAAGGCTGAACTGGGCATGCTCACACACTTAGTCCAAATATCAGTTTAGCATTTTGCCACATATATCTGGTATATGTACGTGTTATTCCAGTAACCAACAACATTATAGCAATCTGACCAGTGCTCACACTTAAATGACTACAGAGACATACATGATATAGTGGATTTCCCCCATATGCAAACATCTTCCACAGATACACAAGTTGTTCATACAAACAGGAAATGTTATGGCAATAAAGACCTGCAAACACTGCTATCAGCACCAAATAATGTGCATCTGATAGTTAAACATATGGGTGCAGAGGTCAACACTAGGCTGTTTGCCCTAGGGAATGACAGCTTATCCAGAGTGTGTGTGTGTGTGTGGGTGATTGTGGTTGGTCTGTGTGCAAGTCTGTGTGAGGGAAATGTTCCTTTTAGCAACTGGGAAAACACACCACAGGATGCTCATTCCCCTTTCTAAACACTGATGATGTCAGCACCCTATAAATATACCAGGAGAAAATAAATCTCCTAGTAATGCGAATAGTGCGCTCCGCTAATGCGTCCGTCTCTAGTGTCATAACATAATTACGTAGGGGTTTGAATCCAGCAAGTGTGTGTGAAGGGGGGGTTAGTGTGTGTGTAAGTGTGTATGAAAGGAACATCCCTTTTGGCAACTGTGAAACACACCACAGGATGCCCATTCCCCTTTCTAAACACTAATGATGTCAGCACCCTATAAGTATACCAGGAGAAACAAAAGCTCCCAGTAATGCAAATAGCGTGCTCTGCTCATGTGTCCATCTCTAGTGTCATAACATAGTTAGGTAGGGGTTTGAATCCAGTAAGTGTGTGTGAAGGGGGGTTAGTAAGTGTGTACGAAAAGAACATCCCTTTTGGCAACTGTGAAAACACACCACAGGATGTCCATTCCCCTTTCTAAACACTGATGATGTCAGCACCCTATAAGTATACCAGGAGGAAAAGAAATCTCCCAGTAATGCAAATAGCGCGCTCCGCTAATGCATCCATCTCTAGTATCATAACATAGTTAGGTAGAGGTTTGAATGTGGCAAGTGTGTGTGAAGGGGGGTTAGTGTGTGTGTGTATGAAAGGAACATCCCTTTTGGCAACTGTGAAACACACCACAGGATGCACATTCCCCTTTCTAAACACTGATGATGTCAGCACCCTATAAGTAGACCAGGAGAAAAGGAATCTCCCAGTAATGCAAATAGCGCGCTCTGCTAATGCGTCTGTCTCTAGTGTCATAACTTTATTAGTAGGGGTTTGAATCTGGCAAGTGTGTATGAAAGAAACATCCCTTTTGGCAACTGTGAAAACACATCACAGGATGCCCATTCCCCTTTCTAAACACTGATGATGTCAGCACCCTATAAGTATACCAGGAGAAAAGAAATCTTCCAGTAATGCGAATAGCACGCTCTGTTAATGCGTCTGTCTCTAATTATGTCATAACATAGTTAGGTAGGGGTTTGAATCTGGCAAGTGTGTGTGAAGTGGGGTTAGTGTGTGTGTAAGTATATATGAAAGAAACATCCCTTTTGGCAACTGTGAAAACACACCACAGGATGCCCATTCCCCTTTCTAAACACTGATGATGTCAGCACCCTATAAGTATACCAGGAGAAAAGAGCTCTCCCAGTAATGCAAATAGCATGCTCTGCTAATGCATCTGTCTCTAGTGTCATAACATAGTGAGGTAGGGGTTTGAATCCCGCAAGTGTGTGTGAAGGGAAGTTAGTGTGCTGGTATGAAAAAAACATCCCTTTTGGCAACTGGGAAAACACACTACAGGATGCACATACCCCTTTCTAAACAATAGCACAATTATGTATGGCTTTTGATTCCAGACATGTCACGTGTGTTTTGCTCACACAGAATACCCATGTGTGCAGGTTGTTTCTCACAATAATGCATGACATCGATTAAACCAGTTATGGCAATGCACACATGATGTATGTGTATGCCAAATACACATATGTACCTGTGACCTTCAATAGTTACCATGTGTGATGCCTGCCACATGTGAATACATGGTATTTGCACTGGGTAACATTCTGACTGTGGTCTTCTGTGCAGTTGCTGCATGTGGGATGTGTATATACAGTGTGAGATGTAGATGCTATCAACCTAGTAGTGAGGGATACACACCTGGTCTGGGGCATATAGTCTACATGTTGTTGATGAACAGGTGCTGCATGTTTTCACCTGTTGTTGGAGTGGTAAGAAGTTGTTCCATAGCAATGCAGTGACTGCATGATAAGAACCTTTCAGCTAGGGTGTTGTAGCTACAGTAATTCATTAGCATTCAGTAATATGTCAGCATTCCTGGTGAGGGTATGATGCCAACCAAGGTCAGGGTTCTACCAGCCTGTGCCACTTGCTCAGTGAGCCCTTCCATGTTCCCTATCATGTATTCCAGTGAGGGACATCACACGTCAGCTGTAGTGGCATGGACAATGACTGAGTCATATGTGTCCATGCATCTGACTGACCTGTATGCTTGTGTTATGTGGTGGACCATAGTGCCCCATGAGCATATCACTGTGACCTTCACCTTGTCCAGCCTGATGAGCATGACCTCACTGTACCGGACAATAAAAGTACCTAACACAACTGCAGCAGGAGTGTTGTATAGCTGTCAGACTGTGCTTGTTTGGCACACAGGATTTGTGTGCTATGTGTTATGCGTTCTGTGTTCAGGCCTAACGTATGCCTGTGTGCCAGCTGCAGAGGTGTCTGCCACTCAGGCAGGATGCCATTCTTAGGCTCCACGAATGGCCCGGTGTGTTCCCGTGCTTGTATTGCTGTCAGTGTAGGTCTACATCAGACTGGTATTGCAGTTACTGTAGTATTTCATACCACCTGACAGGTTATGCCAGTACTGGGTTCAGAGTGCTTAGTCCACAGTTTGGCTATGTGTTTCCATCTCATACATGTGTTGTACATCCATGGGTAGGGGATAGGGTTGACTGTGTACTTGTGGCAGCTGTGACATTACTACATGACTCACATATTCCACAACTGTACCATA
This sequence comes from Protopterus annectens, assembly GCF_019279795.1. Lineage (NCBI taxonomy): Eukaryota > Metazoa > Chordata > Ceratodontiformes > Protopteridae > Protopterus > Protopterus annectens. The sequence continues at coordinate 1,080,213,670 of NC_056726.1, read as the reverse complement.
GAGGTGACTGACAACTGACCTTTGCACATGCTACCATAGTATTGAGATTGCATTGGTGATTAACAGCACATAGGGCCAATGGTGAACAAGATACATAGGTTCATAGGTTCATACTAGGCTATCTTCCCTAGGGCATTTATAAACCTAGCCAGAATGTGTGTGGCTTTCACCGTGCATTGTAAATCTATCTTGCTATGCCCTTTTCCAAGGTTAGTATACTGTGCCTCTGTCTAACAGTGATACATAAGTGATACCCAGGGTAAACCTACAATGTCCCATCCAGTCATTAATATTCCTCTTGAAGACAGTCACTGAGTGACTCTGCCTAACCTGTATTGGGATAATATTCCAGAGTGAAGGGAGCCTCTGAGTTATGAATGTGTCCCTCCAGCATGTCCTATGTATATCACTCCTGAGGTTCAAGTCTTTCCAGCGTGTAGCTTGATGGGATTTGGATATTCTGAGGTGCAGCATGACCATTAAGTCAGGGTTTGACATGGCTTTATATGTCAGGCACAGATTGCCTATGAAGAGGCAGTATGCCACTGAGTAGAGCTGCTGTTTCTTTAACCAGTCAGTATGTGGCATCTGTTTGAGCCCTGTGATCCTCTTGTTGAGGTACTTTTGTGGTCTTTCCAGTTGCTGCAGGTGTCTGGTAAGGTGCATGCCGACAGGGGCATTGTAGTCAATTATGGGCATGATGAGGGATGAGTAAAGAGGCACAATGTCCTCCCCTGATCTACATGTGAATCCCTTCATGATGAGGTGACCTATATAAAATGTTTTTCTAACCACTTTGGCCATGTGGTTGTCAAATGAGAGAATGCTATCAACTTGTGTACCCCAAGGTCCATAATTCCTTCTTCTGTACTTAATGGATTAACACATATGTGGTACTTTGTGGTCACTTTGTTTTGCCAAAGGGGATGACTATACACTTTTTGGCATTCAGCTTGAGGCCATGGCTGTGGCACAAGTCGTCTGTTTCTAAGAGGCCCTTTTGGAGGATGCGTGTGTTGGCTGGAAAGTTGATTATGGCGTCCAGTTTGCAGTCATCTGCAACTTGCTCAGCCACAGTCCTTCCATGTTGGCCTGTACCTCTGATAAATATATACTGAACAAGACGGATCCCAGGGCTGAGCCTTGTGGGACACCACTTGTAACTGGTTTTGAGGCTGACATGGCTCCAGCAATTCTAACCATGTGTGTTCTGCCCTTGAGCCACTGTGCAATATGTGTAGTGACATAGGGGTTAATATGTACACTGATGAGCTTCCCTAGAATGCACAAGTGGGGTATTGTATCAAAGGCTTATGCAAGGTCCAGGTAGGCTGTGTCGACCACCTTCCCCTTGACAGTGGCCTTGGTGACTGTTTCAAAGAAATCAAACATGTTTGAGAGGCAGGATCTGCCATTAACAAAGCCAAACTGTGTATGATGCAGTGTCTGTAGGTCCCCAATATCTATATTTATGAGGTTCATGATGATCCTTGCCATAGCTTTGCAGACCAAGCTTTTCAGACTTATGGGGCGATAGTGTCCAGGATCCGTTAAGGCACCACCTAAATGTAGAGGGACCACTGTTGCTGTATGCCACTCTTTGGCCACATATCGTGTAGTAAGGCTGGGATTGAACAGTAGTGTTATGTCTGGGTGTAGCTCTTCTTGGAGTTCATGTAGGACACAGCCTGGGACACTGTCTGGTCCCATTGATGCAGTGTTTATTGCTTTGGAGAGGGCAGCTCTTACCTGAGCATCTGAGATGTCAGGGGGGGGGGGCGGCACTCTGCTGGGAGAAATATTTGCCCTTTTGGTGTGGAGAGGGGGAGAAGTTAGCAGTGAACCTGTCCACTAGGATATTGGCAATGTCTGTGTGTTTGGTATTTCTTTTGACATTTTGGACTACCTCTGAGCATATCTGGGAATTACCACCCAGGTTCCTAGCATAACTACAGAAAGCCTTGTGATTATCCTCAGTGTCTTGTGGAACTTTCTCTCAAAGATGGCCTTAGACAATCTTATGAGTACCTGTAGTTTTCTTCTAATACTCATCAGTGATGCCTTCACATTTTGGGAGTTTGTTGTATCATTTAGTAGCTTCATCCTTCTATTGTATAGTTTGTTTATGGCTGGTGTCCACCACACAGGACGTCTGCCTTTGGAGGATTGGGTCTTGTTTTTGTTTGGGATTGCATGATCCATGCATTCCTGAAGGTGTCCATAGAATGCCTTTATACAGGTATCTGCAGTCTGGTCCATATTTTCAACAGGCCTGGGGGCTTTGAAGGTTTCCACATCATTTATGAGGAGTGTGAACTTGCTTTACATGAGTTGTTGACTGTATTCTTCTGTGCAGGGGGTGGCCTTGGGATGTGAATATCCAGTGAGATTAGTTTATGGTCTGATCTTACCAGTGTGGGATACACTTCTGGTCTGGAGCATAGAGTCCCCATGTTGGTGATGATCAGGTACAGTATGTTTTCCCCTCTTGTTTCAGTGGTAACAAGTTGTTACATAGCATTTTGTTATATAAATTCTAGTAATCTTTGGGCTAGGGAGTTGGAGCTACAGTCATGCTCCCAGTCTATGTGTGGGTAGTTTAACTCACCCAATATAATGGTGTATGGACAGACCTACATATTTCCAACTGTTTTCAGGAAGGCCAAGTGCGGTTCTTGTGTTTGTGAGGGTGGTCTGTAGCAGGCTATAACCTGGAAGGCAGTTTTACACATTGTTACTTGCATATGGATAGTCTCTGATGTTTGGTGCTTTGCCACCAACCTGGAGGTGTGGGTATTTTGGATGAATATCAATACACCCCCTCCTTTTGTGGTTTTGTGCAAGTTTTGGGCCTGAAAAGCATGGTATGAGGTATAACTTGGTAGTGCTGGGGTGCTGTTGGTAGCTCTGAATCCGGTATCTGTTACTGCACAGATAGCGATGTTCTCCATGCTGAGGAATGTTTTGAGTGTGTGCATCATCAGGTTTAGAGTCCTGCAGTGGCATATATGACTGCTCACGTGGACAGATGCCAGGTAAGTCATATGCAAAGTGTCACAGGCAACGTACATGTGAACAGGAGAAACAGTGACATTCTGTCAAGTGAGACATGAACATACATATAGTAAGCTATGCAGATGTCACTAGGAGTCCACAGAAGCTGTGTAACTCTGCATGGCAGGTCGGATCAGTATTCCAAGGTAACTGCAAGGAAACATGCATGCAAACATAGGTACTGTAAGCAGGGCTGCATGTAGTCCATTGTACAACAAACAAGCTGTACCACTTTCAGTAGGTAACACTGCAAATGCTCACCATCTGACATATGAATACCTATGTCACCAAAGGTGATACTTACCAGACCACGGACAGAAATGACATGGCCAGACACACTGCATCCCACATGAACACATATCACAAGCAACACAGACCTCACAAAGTCAGTGTTCTTAACAGGCACAGCCCATAAGGCCAAACACAATGTGTGACACACCTATAATAGGTGATGCCATAGTCAGACACACTGACGTCCCACTCTCCAGACTGAGCAAGGTGAGGGTCACATTTAGCTACCTGTCGGGTGATAGAATGTGCCACATAACACAAGCACTCAGGTCACTCCACAGCAAGTACAAGTATGAGGCAGTCATTGTCCATGCTGGTGTGAACAACCTGAGATGTACCTCCCTGGACCACATGGAAAGAGACACAGAGGAGCTCTTACATCACCCTCTCAAACTCAGGAATCCCACACAGCCTTCATGACGACACAGGAGAGTATAGATTTCTCTGCAAACACCATCATACTGGGTGACTTCAACTACCCAAACATAGACTGTGAACATTACTCAAGCCACAATACCTAAGCTCTAGGGTTCCCATAGTTCAGAAACTCTTTAGCTATGGAACAAGTAGTCAACATTCCCACAAAAGGGGAAAATATACTAGACGTGATCATCACAAACATGAGTACAAAATGCTCACCACTTGAAGTATATCCCTCATTGTTGCAATCGAACCATATACTAATCACACTGGAGTACTGGATCCCCCACATATGCAAACCTCAAACACATCTATGTGTGTGCGGGAAATGCCCCTATTAGCAACTGTGAAAGTACACTACAGGATGCAGATTCCCCTTTTGAAACACTGATGATGTCAGCACTCTATAACTATATTACCTGAATTAATGCTCCCCAGTAATTCGTATAGCACACTCTGCTAATGCGTCTGTCTCTAGTGTCATAACATAGTTGGGTAGGGGTTTGAATCCTGCAAAAGGAATCTATGTGAGTGGGGTTTGTGTATGTGCATAATGCTGTGATGGAAAAGTGCCTTTTGCCAACTGGGAGAACACACTACAGGGTGCACATCCCTCTTCCTAAACACAGATGATGTCAGCACCCTCTAAGTACAGCATTAGAAAGGATTTCTCCCACTCGTGCAAATAGCGCACTCTGCTAATGTGTCTGTCTCTAGTGTCATAACACAGTTAGGTAGGGGTTTGAATCTTGCAAATGGAAAGTATGTGTTTTAGTGTGAGTGGGGTTAGTGTGTGTGCACAATGCTGGGGGTGGGATGTGGCTTTTGACAAATGGGGCTACGCACTGCAGGGTGCACATTTCCCTTAACAAACAGTTATGTTGACAGCACCCTATACAAACAACATGACAACAGACAACTGCCAGTACTCAGTATAGTGCTACATGCTACTGTAACATGCACATGTACCAGAACATACCTAGATAGTGTTTTGAAACCTGAATGTGGCAAGTGTGTGGATGTGGGATGTTTCTGTGTGTGCATTTCCGTATGGAAAACATGTTGGATGTGGCAATCAGGGAACCACAGTACCTGATGCACATTACACTTTTAAACTAATGAGGTTGCCTGCACCCTGTGAATACAGGTAGAGAGGAGGAAATCGGTAGTAATCCAAATAGTGCACTTTTCAAATGTGTACCTGTCATGTGTCGACAGCTACTCATGTAGGGTAATAAATAATGGAAATGGCAGGTGAGCATGTGCATGTGTGGGGGTAGCAGGGTGTGTGTAAATGCATGTGTGACAGAACAGATACATATAGCTGAATCTACAATACAGCACATGATGCACATTCCCATAGTCAATGGTAGCATGTGATGGTGTGCAGCTGGTACACTTTGGTAAGTAGTATGGGTGCAGATAATTCAGGACATTCATACAGTTACTGCAGCAGGAATGCTGGGATATAAACACAATCATAGTGGAACAGTGAACAGTTACCAACATGTTACTACTTATACACATCTATGTAGTCACCCTGTGCATCAGCAACGTGTTTACCTATTCCTGCACTGATGTTGTAGTATGCAGGAGGTGGCACAGTGTCATCATATGCACAGGGTGTGGGTTAGGTATGCCCAAGCCAGCCACTGGTACCACCAATTGACATGTGTGTGTATGTGTGTTTGTGAGGTGCAGCAGTACAGGGTGGACCAGTGTTGGTGCAGTGTGTGTGTGTATGTGTTTGCCCTAGGTGTTAAATGTCTGCATGTGTGTAAGCATGCACACAGTCCCACATAATGGCTGCCATGTACAGGGTTTTGTGGACAGCCACAGACTGCACCTGTCAGGTCATCCAGATCAGTGTCTGTGGGCACGGACATGGTATCTGTGCCTGGCAGGGGTGCTACGGGCCATATCCGGTACTAACCCAGACTGGGTACTGTCATCGGAAGCGGGTGTGTGTTGACTGGACACAGTTCCCTGTTGGGACTGTCCAGAGCCACGTGCATGTGGTCTCCTGGGGCGTCCTGATGACAGCACTAACCCAGCATTGCTGGGGCTGCTGCTGGCACTTGAGGTACGTGAGTGGGCCTGTTGTCATCTGCTGCGACTGCCAGCTGGTGCTGTTGCTGGCATACAGCCACGTCGACGCCGCAAATGCACACCGTCGCCCTGGCCCATGGACATCTGGTTGTGGAGCAGCTGTTGTATGTCCCCACAACTTCTGTCAACGACATCTGTGAAATTACGAATAGCATTTGCAATGTCACGCATGCCATCTGTTATGGCTGTGCGACATGCTGTCAGCTCCCTCAGACCCTGTCTGGTGTACCTTTCCATTCGCGCCTGTGCCTGCATAACAGTCCAAAACATAGTGGAGGTTGGCATACCTACTTAGGCATGTCGGCCAGAGGCAGTACGGCCAGGGATGCCCCCACGAGAACCCATGGGCGACTGTCTGTGTGGTACCATTGGAGGACCCTGCTCATGGCTGCTTTGTGGGGATGCATGTACCACAGGTACCGCATTACCCTGATCTATGCCCAATGCATACTGTCCATCACCTAGGGACAATGGTGACAAAGGATGTAACAGCGGAAAGAATGTGCGCATTGAAGGGGTTGACAGCTGTGTACTGTCAATTGGCTGGCCAATGGCGGACCCAGACACACCTTCCTGCACCATTATAGACATTTCCTCATCATCAGTACCTGGGGCACAAGATTCAGGTTCCTGTTTGTTAGCTTATTTCACTGGTACGCTAATTCCACATAATACACAGCTTCTCAGCACTTCTGTGAATCACTACTGATATCTGCATTGCCTACTGTACTTATTTCCTTGTTACACTTGAAAGAAAGTGACTGCTTGTCGTTTTTGCATTTAGTTAATTGTAACACATTGCACTTAAGTTACCTGGCACTTGCTCACTGAAGCTATTATATCAGTCAGCAGTAGAAATTAATATCAATACACCCTCACTCCCCACAGGACCTTGTTTTCTATTATTACGGAATTCACAATAGTATTCTAGCATGTCCAAAGGTCAGTTGTCAATCTCCTCTCCAGTCCAGCTGGTGAGTGTGGTAATCCAGAGGCAATGTTATAACAGCCTCATCTACACAGACAACCCCCTCCTCCTAACAACAAATTCAAACACATGTGAGTGATGCAACCATATACCAAACTGGAGGCTAGGCTCTCTCTACTCAATACTGCCATAACCAGTCAGGAGGAGAAGGAAACCACACTCACTACAATTCCAGTCTCACATAGACCTACCACGACAGCAAAACAAACACATAATCACACAAAAACATACTCAGAGGCTCAAAATAAAGATCTGCCTAAGCAGCAGAGACCTCCAAAGCAGACACCCAAGCAACCGCTACCCCAAAACAAAACACGTGCAACACATATCTCACAAAGCCAATGTGCTGAACACTCACAGCCCTTAACAGTAAACAACACACCTCATACACTTGTAATAGGTGACTCTATCATCAGGCACACTGATGTCACGTTCACCAGGCTGAACGAGAAGAGGGTCACAGTGAGCAGCCTGTCGGGCACTACGACCCGCCACATAACACAAGCACTCAAGTCACTCCAAGGCAAGTATAAATATGACTCACTCATTGTCCATGCTGGTGTGAATGACCTGACACATGCCTCTCTGGACTACATGAAAAGAGACAGAAAGGAGCTCTCTGAGCATGTAGTCCAAGACAGTATGACCCTGACCTTGAGTAGCATCTTACCCTCACCAAGAATGATGCCACAATATCAAGACAAGATGATCACTTTCAACAATTGGCTGAAGTACTGGTGTCATTCAAAGGTGATCCAATGCCTGTCAGCTTGGGATGATATGCTGTACAAGCCACAATGCTTTTCTAGGGACAGCTTGCACCTGTCACCCCTGGGCTTTTGGATTTTGGCAAAGGCTCTTGCTACACCCATAGTGCCTTTATTAGGCAAGGCTCATAAGGCAAACCCACATCCATAGGTATCACAAAGGATGAGGAACTAAGAGTAATGCTACTCAATGCGAGAAGTCTAAACCTCAAGATACACGCACTCAAAACTCTACTTAGCATTATGGACATCGATATCTGTGCAGTAACAGAAACCTGGTTCAGGTTTCCCAAGAGAACACCAGCACTACCAGGTTATACCTGTTACCATTCTTGTCAGCCCCAACACTTGGACCAAACAACAAAAGGAGGGGGAGTATCAATATTCATTGCAGATTCCCACACCTCCACATTGGTGGCAAAGTACCACATAGGTGTTAAGCCATTAAGTACAGAAGAAGTAATTGGGGACCTGGGGAACACACTTGATAGCAATCTGTCATTTGACAACGACGTGGCCAAAGTGGATTGAAAAACATGTTATATAGCCCAGCTAATCATGAAGGGATTAACATGTACATCAGGGGAGGTCATCATGCCTCTTTACTCATCCATCATCAGGCCTATAATTGAGTACAATGCCCCTTTTGGGATGTACCTAACCAGACGCCTACAGCAACTGGAAAAAACCCAACAGTACCTCATCAAGAGGATCAAAGGGCTCAAACAGATGCCATATGCTGCCCGATTAAAGAAAATCCAGCTGGACTCACTGGCATACTGCCTGTTCAGAGGCAATCTGTGCATGACGTATACAGCCATGTCCAACCCAGAAGTAATGGACATGCTGCACCTCAGGAAATCACAATCCCATACAGCCACACGCTCAAGAGACCTGAACCTTAGCAGTGAAATAAATAGGACATGCTGGAGGGACAGATTCATAACCCAGAGGCTCCCTTCACTCTGTAATGAACTCACAGTACAGGTTAGGCAGAGTCCCTCATTGACTCTCTTCCATAGGAATCTGGATGAGTGTATGGGAGATCATAGTTGTACCCCGGGTATCACTTCTATGTCACTGTTAGACAGAGGCACAGTATACTAACCTCGGAAAAGGGAATAGCAAAATAAATTTTAATTGGGTGGCAAAAGACAAACACATTCTGGCTAGGCTTATCAATGCCCTAGGGCAAATAGCCTAGTATGAACCTATGAACCTATGTGTACTGCTATACTACTTCTGCCATATGTTGCATGTGTGTGTGTTGTGGGGGATGCGCAAGTAATGGCGAGATATTCTGCACAGGCAACACTTCTGAAACACTCTGGGTGTTCATCCCAACATACTGTATGTGTGTTGCCATCCAACACTGTGATGTGGACACACATTACTCAGCCTGGATATACATATCCCAACAACACCACAAGCACAGTACACTACCTTACTATGTATGTATGTAATTACACAGTTATTCACTAGTCAGGACTGTGATGCTATCCATGCAGCCCACTGGGCCAGTGGAAGCCACAACACACACTGCTGGCCCCTTTGCAAAAGCTTACCACAGACATCCCACATAGTGCATGTAATGTGCACACACATATCTAACCCAGACCGTATGCACACCACTTATTTATTCTGTCCAGTGGACTACAGATACAGGCACATTGTATAACAATAGCAGGAGGCTACTGCAGCACAGAGCAGATTCACATGAAGGCAAGGCATCTGTGGTCAGCAGTGGTAAGATGCTTCACATTCACCAAATGCACAGATATTGGCAACATTGTTGCAGACAGTTTAGGTGCAGGTATCCCCCATTCTCCTACACAAGTGGAATTAGTTATCACAGATGAATGTAACCTCCCTATCATCTCACATGTCCAGGTGAGGGCCACCCTCAACATTGCAGAACACACAGCATCACTGTTACAAAATGGTATCCCTGGATGTGTGATACGTTCACCCCTAGAGGACATAGCACCACATTACAGACTGATATTAAACCCTGGCCATACTACAGGATATGTACCTGAACAGTGCCATACATACACAGTGGTCCCACACTAATGAGGAGGAACCTCTACTGACCCTGGGAACTACTGCATCATATGCATAACTGGCCTTGTGTTCTAAGCTATGGATGTTTTAAGTATGGAAGACATGTACAGCAATATTACATATGTATATATATCAGGACTATGTACACACAACCTATCTCATGGACATACCTATAGATAGTGAACTATGATACATTTGGAGGTTTCACAGTAAACACAGTATTAACCTGCTACTTTGCATTACCTGTGTTTGTGTCAGCTGTTGCTGTGTCACTGGTGATAATTGCTGTTTGCTGCTGCTGCTGCTGGTTTTGTTGCTGTGATGATGCAGTTTTTTTTATCACTGCCTTTATTGCTTTCTTTCTTTCTTTCTTTCTTTCTTTCTCTCTCTCTCTCTCTCTCTCTTTCTCCGTCAGTTTGGTGCAATGAATGTATTACATGTGTGGAGTGTTAGTACTGGATGCTTTTGTAGGTATCTGCATAGGTCCATGTGATGGCCTCTGCACCAATTGTAAGGCAGCATTTGCTAATTGCATGCAGCCAGTTGTGTACTGATTGCATGTCTCACTGTGATTTCAGGACAGTGCTATAAAAGGGTATGTGAGATAGGCGTTGCCCTTTCAGATTGTAAGGGCATGGACCATGCTGGTATGCTGTCGACAGTGTTCTGTGAGTGTGAAGGTTAGTAAGTCTCTCATGATTCATGCTGTGTTGTAAATTCAGGTTGCTGCATTTCTCTCACCTGTTCCCTGTAGTGAGTGTGTATGCATACTGACATCTACAACTATATTTCCATATGTATTAATATATAAATATATATATATATATATATATATATATATATATATATATATATATATGTGTGTGTGTGTGTGTGTGTGTGTGTGTACATATACATACTTTCATATATGTACATTAGCTTACATTATTAAGTACAAGCTAACAATTAGCAGGGCTGTTTCTGTTAACACTAAACTAGTATGGGGATCCAGTAATTAGGACAGTAAAAGTCTACCTGACATGCTTTGGGTAGTACACATCCTATATTGCCTTTATCTTCATTCCTCCTATTACATGTTATACTTATTTTAGCACTATATTCCTGTATGAGAGTCATGGCTTACTGGTAGGTCATACAGACTAGTGTTACAATGGTCTTGTGGTAGGGCCTAATAGTATGCTTTTATTCTGGTTTCAAATTGAGTACAGGGCCTGTCAATCAAAGTGCTGAAGGCACCTTTAAGCAGTTAAAAGGGTTAGTAAGTCTCACAGGAGTCAGGCTGTGTTGTAGATTCTGGTTGCTGCATTTATCTTCACTGTTTCCTGTAGTGAGTGTGTATGAATACTGACACCTACAACTATATTTCCATATGTATTAATATATATATATATATATATATATATATATATATATATATATATGTGTGTGTGTGTGTGTGTACATATACATACTTTCATATATGTACATTACCTTACATTATTATGTACAAGCTAACAATTAGCAGGGCTGTTTCTGTTAACACTAAACTAGTATGGGAATCCAGTAATTCGGACATTAAAAATCTACTTGACATGCTTTGGGTAGTACACATCCTATATTGCCTTTATATTGATTCCTACTATTACATGTTATATTTATTTTAGCACTATGTTCTTGTATGAGAGTCATGGCTTAGTGGTAGGTCATACAGATTAGTGTTTCCAAGGTCCTGGTTTCTAGACTGACAGTGGGAATTTATTTTTCTTTCGAAATGAGTACAGGACCTGTCAATCAAAAGTGCCAAAGGCACTTTTAAGCACTTAAAACCAGGTCTGCACTCGTTTGCGCGGAGCTCACGCATGCGCACTGGTGGTGAGCTCCTCTAACACACGCGCACACACGCGCGATTTTCTTTGAAAGAAAAGAAAAAAGGGTAACAGGAAAGTGGTGAAAAAGGGGTCACAAAGAGGGTAAGACAGTAGGGAGACAAGCTTGGGATTTGCAGGAGGGATGTAGGTAGGCCCATAGCGGCCCATGTCTTTCTCAGCAACAGCTGTGCATTTGTATGTAATTTGGTGTGACATTTGAAACCTTCCACCCCTGAGAGAGGTGTCAGGACAACATTAATACCTGTTGTACAGCCAATTGTAATTAACAGTTTCAATGTCCAGCGGACATGTGTGCAACATGGACAGCTATGTATGGGGCGTAATTTTTTTGTGGGTACAGAGTGCTCTTTTTTTTTTTTTTTTTTCAGGTGAGAGTGGTATGTCAGGTGAAGGTAGTCGGTATGGATCTCTATTCTATACCCTCCCTTTTAAAAGTGAAATGCTCACTACTAGCCTGTCTGCTTGCTGAGGTCTATTTCTTGTAGAAATGGAAGAGACATCATGTCTGAATATGACTGATTATTGGTTTCATTCAAAAGATGTCAATTCTGTTTAAAGAGCTTTTGTGGAAAACATCAAGATTGCCTGAAATTACAACAGGGTGTGTTTTTTAACTGTCTATCTATCTATCTATCTATCTATCTATCTATCTATCTATCTATCTATCTATCTATCTATCCATTTATCACAGAATCATAGCTTCATAGATTCACAGATATGTACTGGAAAATCAGTCTACAGACCATTTCAAACATATCCAAAAAACTTTCTAAAGAAGTTCTCTCCAGCATTGGGGGGGGGGGGGGTCTGAGGCTGCCCATCCAATTATCTAGGTTTACTCTTTAAGTGGCAAGGGTAGTACTGTGCTATATATGTTGTGGAAATTTGTTGCAGAGGTGGGGGATACATTAAATATGAATTTATTCCTCCAATGTATACCATTGTATTTATTGATGATGGGTTAGGTTATGTTACTGGGTATTTTGTTGTATCTATTGATGATGTGTTAGGTTATTTTACTGGGTATTTCATTGTATCTATTGAAGATGGTTAGGTTATTTTACTGGGTATTTCATTGTATCTATTGATGATGGGTTAGGTTATTTTACTGGGTATTTCATTGTATATATTGATGATGGGTTAGGTTATTTTACTGTGTATTTCTTGCTATCTATTGATGATGGGTTAGGTTATTTTACTGGGTATTTCATTGTATCTATTGATGATGGGTTAGGTTATTTTACTGGGTATTTCATTGTATCTATTGATGATGGGTTAGGTTATTTTACTGTGTATTTCTTGCTATCTATTGATGATGGGTTAGGTTATTTTACTGGGCATTTCGTTTTATCTATTGATGATGGCTTAGATTATTTTACTGGGTATTTCATTTTATCTATTGATGATGGGTTAGGTTATTTTACTGGGTATTTCATTGTATCTATTGATGACGGGTTAGGTTATTTTACTGGGTATTTCGTTGCATCTATTAATGATGGGTTAGGTTATTTTACAGGGTATTTCATTGTATCTGTTGATGATGGGTTAGGTTATTTTACTGGGTATTTCGTTGCATCTATTGATGATGGGTTAGGGTATTTTATTGAGTAGTTCCTTGTATCTATTGATGATGGGTTAGGTTATATTACTGGGTATTTCATTTTATCTATTGATGATGGGTTAGGTTACTTTACTGGGCATTTCATTTTATCTATTGATGATGGATTAGGTTATCTTACTGGGTATTTCGTTGTATCTATTGATGATGGGTTAGGTTAGTTTACTGGGTATTTCATTGTATCTATTGATGATGGGTTAGGTTATTTTACTGGGTATTTCATTGTATCTATTGATGATGGGTTAGGTTATTTTACTGGGTATTTCATTGTATCTATTGATGATGGGTTAGGTTATTTTACTGTGTATTTCTTTGTATCTATTGATGATGGGTTAGGTTATTTTACTGGGTATTTCGTTGTATCTATTGATGATGGGTTAGGTTATATTACTGGGTATTTAGTTTTGTCTATTGTTGATGGGTTAGGTTATTTTACTGGGCATTACGTTTTATCTATTGATGATGGGTTAGGTTACTTTACTGGGCATTTCATTTTATCTATTGATGATGGATTAGGTTATCTTACTGGGTATTTCGTTGTATCTATTGATGGGTTAGGTTACTTTACTGGGTATTTCATTGTATCTATTGATGATGGGTTAGGTTATTTTACTGGGTATTTCATTGTATCTATTGATGATGGGTTAGGTTATTTTACTGGGTATTTCATTGTATATATTGATGATAGGTTAGGTTATTTTACTGTGTATTCTTGCTATCTATTGATGATGGGTTAGGTTATTTTACTGGGTATTTCGTTGTATCTATTGATGATGGGTTAGGTTATTTTACTGGGCATTTCATTGTATCTATTGATGATGGGTTAGGTTATTTTACTGGGTATTTTGTTGTATCTGTTGATGATGGTTTAGGTTATTTTACTGGGTATTTCGTTGTATCTATTGATGATGGGTTAGGTTATTTTACTGGGTATTTTGTTGTATCTGTTGATGATGGTTTAGGTTATTTTACTGGGTATTTCGTTGTATCTATTGATGATGGGTTAGGTTATTTTACTGGGTATTTCATTGTATCTATTGATGATGGGTTAGGTTATTTTACTGGGTATTTCATTGTATCTGTTGATGATGGTTTAGGTTATTTTACTGGGTATTTCGTTGTATCTATTGATGATGGGTTAGGTTATTTTACTGGGTATTTTGCTGTATCTGTTGATGATGGTTTAGGTTATTTTACTGGGTATTTCGTTGTATCTATTGATGATGGGTTAGGTTACTTTACTGGGTATTTCATTGTATCTATTGATGATGGGTTAGGTTATTTTACTGGGTATTTCATTGTATCTATTGATGATGGGTTAGGTTATTTTACTGGGTATTTCTTTGTATATATTGATGATGGGTTAGGTTATTTTACTGTGTATTTCTTGCTATCTATTGATGATGGGTTAGGTTATTTTACTGGGTATTTCGTTGTATCTATTGATGATGGGTTAGGTTATTTTACTGGGTATTTCATTGTATCTATTGATGATGGGTTAGGTTATTTTACTGGGTATTTTGTTGTATCTGTTGATGATGGTTTAGGTTATTTTACTGGGTATTTCATTGTATCTATTGATGATGGGTTAGGTTATTTTACTGGGTATTTCATTGTATCTATTGATGATGGGTTAGGTTATTTTACTGGGTATTTTGTTGTATCTGTTGATGATGGTTTAGGTTATTTTACTGGGTATTTCGTTGTATCTATTGATGATGGGTTAGGTTATTTTACTGGGTATTTCATTGTATCTGTTGATGATGGTTTAGGTTATTTTACTGGGTATTTCGTTGTATCTATTGATGATGGGTTAGGTTATTTTACTGGGTATTTCATTGTATCTATTGATGATGGGTTAGGTTATTTTACTGGGTATTTTGTTGTATCTGTTGATGATGGTTTAGGTTATTTTACTGGGTATTTCGTTGTATCTATTGATGATGGGTTAGGTTATTTTACTGGGTATTTCATTGTATCTATTGATGATGGGTTAGGTTATTTTACTGGGTATTTTGTTGTATCTGTTGATGATGGTTTAGGTTATTTTACTGGGTATTTCGTTGTATCTATTGATGATGGGTTAGGTTATTTTACTGGATATTCGAGTATCTTTTTTACCTACAGAGGAGTAGGAGGTCAAGTAAGGTAAGAGGGTTTGGAATTTTCATGGTTTGAAAGGCTAGACATAGATCACCATGGGGGGTGTCTATAAGAGAGCAAGTATTTAGAATCATGTCTATAGTTTAAATGAAAAAAAAACATGTTAAGGAGGTCTTTGCAAAGTGCTATTTGGCTCGGATTGCACTACTTTGTCAAATTTATTAATCTTAATTACTTCTGGGAGGTACCCATTAATGACAACATAATATTCGTTCAAAAACAAAATGCTCAGCCATCCATTCCTGACTTGAAATCATTCTAAAACTTTAAATTTGTTTTAAGTCTTGATGTGGAATCTTCGAAGAAAGCCTTAGTAAGGTGTTAAAGACAGCTTACAGGCTCCGCTACAAGAAAATGTCCTGATTATGAAGCTTCAGAAGTACAAACACTTGTCACACAATTCATGAATGAAACAATCATTTCATATAATAAATGAGTCTATGACTCAAAACAATTCATTTCTTTGTATTTATTTGCATTTACTTGCTGGAGGTGCAGGAGGTGCCGGGGGGGGGCAGCAGAAGGAATAATTTTTTTCATGACCGGGCCCACCTGGGACTGGGATTCACCACCACACAACTCTGAGTCCATTGAAGTACACTTGTTCTGCTGCTCTGCAGGGTTGCTGAGTCCTGACTCCTGCCTTCTAACTAAACTAAATAAATGCAAGGCAATTAAAAAGTATGCGACTTTAAAACAAAAACTGACTGTCTTCCCGTGTATGTGCACTGCTATCATCAGACAACTGCTCAGCATGCTCAGGCCCAGCTTCTCTTACTGTCACTCATCTTGTCTTGTGTGTCCCACCCCTCTATCTTTATTCCCTATCCCTACAGGCTTGCAGCGTGCGAGACGTGAGTGATGAGTCCAGCACGTTGTCAGTAAATATAGACAACCTTTAAGTAAACTCTCTCACACTCACTGTCAACCCAGGGCAGCCCTCAGCCAAATTCTGACAGGCTTGCAGGCTGCTCACGAAGCTGACATCACCATGCACATCTCCACTCCATGACGTCAGTCCGAAAAAAAAGGCAAAATAAAAAATAAAAAAAAAAAAAAGCTGGGAAACTCGGAAATTAAGAAGTGCCACTTGGGAATCTTGACACTCCATTATTTGGACCTCAAAACCAGTAAAAACTGTGAGATTTGGTATGGTTGAGAGGTATGTGGTTAGCTTATTGCCTGAGGGTACATATATTCTGAGTATGTTTAGGTGCTTATGTTGGTTAAGGTGGAGTTTAGAGAAAATGGTTTCTGCATTATTGGAGTCTGGGGAGTTGTTTTGTAGAAGCTGGACTTTTAAGCTGGTTTTTAAATCAGGACAACACCACCACCCCTTTTACTGGGTCTATCAGCCCTCAGGATGTTGTATCCAAGTGGGGTCATTTGGTTATCTTTGATATTTGGTTTGAGCCATGTCTCTGTAATGAGCATTAGATCAGGGTTATAAATGGAGATAGTGGAATGGAGTTATTCGACTTTATTCATGATACTGCAAATATTCAAGTTAAGGATTAGCAGGTCGGTGGGTTTATGTTTTAGTGGGGGTTGGGAGTAACAGGTGCTTGTTGAGGCTGTTATAGGGCCTGGGTTGGGGTGAATATCCCTGCTTAGTAATAATTGGGCTACTAAGGAAGTGATTGTTTTGAGGTAAGGTAGAGTTAGGGTGTGGAATTTGAGATTAGGTTGTTTTTTTGGATGTGTGTAGTGAGAGAGAGATTGGTGATTGGCTGGTGGGTTAGTATGGGATGAAAGGAGGTTTAGTGGTTTAGTGAAGTGGGTGTGTAGTAGAATGGAGTTAGTATGGTGAGAGGTAGGATAGTAAAGCTGGAGGTACAGGCAGTAGGAGGAGTCTGCTGTGATTGACTATAAGACTCTATTGAGGAATGGCTTAGAGAGTGGGGTAGGGGGAGGGATTATTTAGAGAGAGGAAAGTGGTTATTCATGGGAACTGGGTTTTTCCCAAAGGGGATGACAACATATTTTTTGGCATTGAGCTTAAGGCCATGGTTCTAACACCAGTCATTGGTCTCAGTGAGGCCTTTCTGTAGGATGTCAACATCACTTGGGGAGTTAATAATGGCTCCCAACTTGCAATCGTCTGCAAACTTTGTCAGCCAGAGTCCCTTTGTGTTTTCCTGGGCTTCTGAAAAGTAGATACCAAACAGGAGAGGATGCAGGACCGATCCGTGTGGGACTCCACTTGTGATTGTTCGGCAGTCTGACTTGGAGTCAGCTACTTTCACACTGTAGGGTCTATCTGTGAGCCAGTTGGTAACCCATCTAGTGATACAGGGGTTGATGCCAAGCTTAGTGAGTTTTTCTATGATTTCTGAGTGGGGAATTGTATCAAAGGCCTTAGCCTTTTCAAGGTAGGCAGTATGAACCATCTTGCCTTCATCCACAGCTCTGGTGACTGACTCAACAAAGTCGATCAAGTTAAGCAGGCATGCTCTACCCTTCACAAAACCAAACTGTGTGAGATCCAGAGTTTGGAGATTCCTTATATCCTTGTTTATTAAGTTTATGATTATATGTTCTATAGCTTTGCATATCAGACTTGTCAGGCTAATGGGGCAATAGTTCCCAGGGTCTGTAGTCGCTCCTCATTTGTGGAGAGGAATGACTGTAGCAGTGTGCCATTTGGTAGGGACAAAGCCTGAGGTGAGGCTGTGACTGAAATGGGCACACAGGTGAGGTACCAGTTCACTCTGTAGTTCATGCAGAACAACAGCCAGGGATTTTGTCAGGTCCCATAGAAGCTGTATTCTTGGCCTTGGACAATGCTGTTTTAACCTGTGCAGCAGTAATACTGGGTGCCTGGCAATCTACTGGTATTTTGATTGGTCCTTTGGGGGGGGGTTAAGTTGGCACTGAATCTGTCAGCCAGTATATTGGCTATATCTGTAGGCTCGGTAAAGGAGGTACCATTGTGCAGCAGTTCAGAGCAAATCTGGGTATTGCCGTGGAGATTCTTTGCATAATTATAGAAGGCCTTATGATTGTCTTTACTATCTTCTGCAATTCTGTTTTCATAGCTAGCTTTAGAAGATTTGATGAGGGACCTCAACTTTTTGTTGAGGCTGATAAGGGAGTTTTTCCAGTCTTGGGATTTCACCTTATTCCACATCAGATTCCTCCTTCTGTTGCAGAGTATGTTTATGGCAGGGGACCACCAGATTGGCTTCCTTTATTTGGAGGAGTGCATCTTGGTTCTATTAGGTATGGTGCGATCTATTTGTGTCAGGAAGGGACTGGTCCCTCAGACATGTCTTTTAATGTTGGATCCTGTGGCTGCTTCCCTGCTGTCATCTTAGATTGTGGGTAGTTCTCAGTTTCCCATCTGAAGTGCTCATCCGGGTATGTAAGGTTTCCGCAAAAGAAATGTTATTGTGGGAGGCTGAGGCAAGGATCTCCTCAGAATCAGACTCTGCATAGAAGGCAAAAGGTGATCTCTCCTCAAAAGTGGATTCATCATTATCAAAATCTTCTTCAGATTCAAAGGAGTCAAAAAAAACCTGGGGTGAAGTATCCTTCTTTCTCTTATCAGGGGATATTTCAGGGGTAGAGAAGCATCTTGACCAGCTATATCAAATCCTCAGTCAGCTCAGGTAGATGTAGCCTTTTTGTGAGAGGCCTTAGGCTTAGACTCTGCACTAGGACCCAGACAAACAACTGACTCCTGTGGGTGAGGAGCTAAGGTGATTTCCTGATGAGGAAAGACCTGTCATCTGTTTTAGTGCAGTCATTGGGAGCTGGAACCAGTGAAGTGGTCCCAGACCCAACCAATGAGCTAAGTCCTTCAGCTTGTAGGAAAGTGGAGGGAGCAGCAGGCATATCAGACTCCAAAAGGTCTCAGTGGAGGCCTGCTCCACAGCCTCAGTCACTGAAGGGAGCTGCAAAGGTGTCTCACCTTCTTCGACAATCACAAGCCTAAAAGGACTAGCTGATGGGGAAAGAACATCGTCCGGGCACTAAGTCTGAAGCGCTTTTCTTTTTTTCACCTGGGGAGATAACGCAAGGTTGGAGCTGCAGATGACATAGCATGCAAAGGCCCTAACAACTTGCTAAAATGTTTATCTAGAATCTCAGTCCTATGCTTGATAGTTATGCTATTAAAGCGAGCACAGAACTGACAGGTAAGAATGTCATATTCTGGGCCCAAACAAGTCACACAGAAGGAATTGAAGTGTTGGTGTGGTATCTGCTTGCCACAGCAGACACAGTTATTAACTTTTTCTGACATTAGTCAAAAAACACATGAAAAGCTCCCCAGTGGGTTGGTTAGTCTTAGGTGTCTTCTTTCTCTGGTGTGAATGACTGACACACTGACTAGCATTCTGTTTCAGGTTCCAACAGCAAGAAAGAACGGCGGTTATGGCACCGGCCGACTACCTTTATATCCAGATGCAGTGAACGTTGGACAAGATGTGCACCTGCTTCAGGATGAGGGGGAAATTCTGTGCTAGTTGGGCTGGCCAAAGCTTCCACAGCAGGGAATTCCACAAGTTAGGGCTGCAACAGTGAAACACGAAGAACATCTTCGGTTTCTATTTCCTTAACTTCCCCATTACTAATCCTCTCTTCTACTTTCTCCCTTTGTTTTATTATATTTTTGGTATTGTGAAATTTTCGATGTCCATATGCCTTTAGTGTTGCTTTGCTGTAATGATAAGAGTTGCTTTCTCCTTTGCACATATATTGTACCATATTAAATCTCTTTCTTTCACAAGTCAATATTTCTTCAGATGTCTCCTGCTCCACCTGGTTCTCTTACTTTGGGGGCTCATTGTTCCAACATGCTGCAACATAACCTGTGAAGACTTTCTATACTAAATCCTTCACTTTGCAGGTATTCCATAACTTCAGCTTCTGTTTAACTTTGCAGGTATTCCATAACTTCAGCTTCTGTTTAACTTTGCAGGTATTCCATAACTTCAGCTTCTGTTTAACTTTGCAGGTATTCCATAACTTCAGCTTCTGTTTAACTTTGCAGGTATTCCATAACTTCAGCTTCTGTTTAACTTTGCAGGTATTCCATAACTTCAGCTTCTGTTTAACTTTGCAGGTATTCCATAACTTCAGCTTCTGTTTAACTTTGCAGGTATTCCATAACTTCAGCTTCTGTTTAACTTTGCAGGTATTCCATAACTTCAGCTTCTGTTTAACTTTGCAGGTATTCCATAACTTCAGCTTCTGTTTAACTTTGCAGGTATTCCATAACTTCAGCTTCTGTTTAACTTTGCAGGTATTCCATAACTTCAGCTTCTGTTTAACTTTGCAGGTATTCCATAACTTCAGCTTCTGTTTAACTTTGCAGGTATTCCATAACTTCAGCTTCTGTTTAACTTTGCAGGTATTCCATAACTTCAGCTTCTGTTTAACTTTGCAGGTATTCCATAACTTCAGCTTCTGTTTAACTTTGCAGGTATTCCATAACTTCAGCTTCTGTTTAACTTTGCAGGTATTCCATAACTTCAGCTTCTGTTTAACTTTGCAGGTATTCCATAACTTCAGCTTCTGTTTAACTTTGCAGGTATTCCATAACTTCAGCTTCTGTTTAACTTTGCAGGTATTCCATAACTTCAGCTTCTGTTTAACTTTGCAGGTATTCCATAACTTCAGCTTCTGTTTAACTTTGCAGGTATTCCATAACTTCAGCTTCTGTTTAACTTCTAGTTTACTAATCTTCTGTTCTACATTCCCCCTTTGTGATCTTATTTTTTGTATTGTGGAATTTTCAGTATTTGGGTGCCTTTGCCTGTATTTCTCTTCAAATATCTTTGAAGCTGCTTTTTGTATTGATTAGTTTGGCTTTCACCTTTGTATAAATATTGCACCATATCAGATCTTTTTTCTTTCTCTTGCCTATGTTTGTTTTTTATATCTTTCAAAAAAACATATGTCGGTTTTGTTCTTTATATTTTTGCACTTCCTCTGTCACTTCTTTTTCCTAGCAGCCCAAATTTTTTGACTATGTAACGGTTTTCATGAATCTATTGTATTAATGAACACAAATTTGCATTTGAAGCTTTTGACAGTTTTTGTGCAAGCATTTTTCTTTCTTCTAATTTCTCTCAATCTTTTTGAATGTCTTCTTGCATAATGGTAACAATGCATATTGTCTTCCTTATCCTCAAGAGTCCACTCTGTCATCTTTATGGTTCTTTTTGGGCTTGTCAGTTTTTGTGGGTTTTGAGGAGTACTATTTCCTTCTGCAACGGGAGTGGTGGGTGGAGCATCCTTCCCCTAAACCTTGGCTAACCCCATTGTAGGCATGCTTCCACATTTTGAGGATTGTATAGTGTCATTTTTTCCAGTTCTGGCACTAGTGTACATACCAGGATTGGGCACTTTTTTATCCTGGGATTTGTGCACCCAGCTGTATTTTTTATTTTTAACCTACCTCTGTCAGTGATGTATGATATATAAAATGCATTCTATATATCAGTGTCATATTGGTGAGATTTTGTGAAAACGGGGCTCACCAAATGAAGGTACTCGCCAAGACTTGAGGATGAAATTAGTTCCAGCAATAGCGCTCTTCTTTACTTGCTGATTTTATCATGTCTTCATTTGGACCCTTATCTCTCCATCTGGCTCAGTATAGGTGGCATCATTTACAATTAATTCTGAACATTGCTGTGTATTGCTTTGAGGTTACAGACGTAACTGAAGAAAGCTTTGTGATTGTCCTTGGAGGCTAATTTTACCTCAAATTTGGCTTTGGTAAATTTGATTATCCCCCAAGTTGCTTGTTTAAGTTGACTAGGGATTTGTAATTTTTCCTATTAATTTCTTCCTTTGGTTACACCCAATTACTGTTGACTTCACCAAGGAGGCTTGTTTTTTGAGTTGTTCCTACACTTAATCAGGGTAGGTACAGCTGCCAATATACAGTTGTTAATATGATTATACAAGATTTCTGTGAATGGGCCTGCATGTTAGGTGTAGTGTGTCATTCCCACTTTATACTGGGGTAAAGCCACCCATGAGTATGGTGGAAGGTTGAATGGGGAGTGTCTCCACTGCATTCAAGTATGCATTATGGTTCTCCAAAGTCATAGAGGGGGACTATAGCTTGGAAGAATATGGCATGGCACTTTGTCTAAGGTAATTTGGATGTGGAAAAGCTCAAGTACATCATTCTGATGAGCAAGCCTTGAAGTGTGTTTCTTTTTAATGTAAATAGAGCCACCTCCACCTTATGCCCCTTCCCATGCAATAGTTGATGCAAATATGTGGAAGACATTGTAGCCCTGAACTGCCAGGGTGCTCTGTTTCTCAAGAACTCCACAGACGTCTACATTCCCCATGGTGAGGTGAGCTTGCAGGGAATGGAGTTTCTTGCTTAGTCTCCTTGCACTGAACATTAAAACATTCAGATTTTCCTGGGCTATTTTAGCTATGGCTGTAGGTTTATGAGGTTGATAATGTCTGAAAAAAGGCAGTATGGTAGTGGGCAAAGCTTTGGTCGGTATTTGAAATCCCAGGGGGACAGGTATAGATCTCCTGGGTAAAACTGAAAAGTCTGTTGACCATATCCTTTCAGGCTGACAAATCCTGTGTCCTCTTCACATGACACTATAATGTAATCCAGTTGCTAAATTCAATTATCTTCTATTCATATTGTACCATCATCCTTGGAAAAGGTCGAATGCTGCTCAGTGCTCATACTGGCCTGAGAGATACAGTCCATGTGTTCAGTTATGTCTCTCTTCAAGATGTCCAAAGGGATACAACTCAGGTCATTTATGTCTACATGGGGGTGGGAGGTTGACGTAATGGTTAAGGTGCTTACCTTAGAAACATAAGGTGCAGGGTTTGATTCTAACATGGGGTAATTGGCTAAGCTTAAAATGGCCCATAAGGGCAGTTAGCCTAGTACTAACCTATGAACCTATGAACAAAGACTATGACTATCATAGTCATGCTTGTGATCCAATAACCTAAGTGTAGGTGTGATCTGATGTATCTTGGGCCCTGATAGATAGCTCACTTTGACTTTGTCCTTACTTGGCCTGGTCAGTGGGCCATCAGTGTACCTCACAGTAGAGTCTCCTATGAACAAAATATTGGGTGGCATGAACAAAACATTGGGTTGCGTGGTGGTGTGCCTTGTGGGCTTAGATGCTGACACACAATGGGTGTTGCTATTTGTATCTTGTTAGGTATTTATTTACTGAATGCTGTTGATGTAGCTGAGGATACTTTTTGTTTGTGCAATGTTAGGGAGGTCTTTGTGGTTTAGGGAGAATACATATATAAGTGTCAGCATATGGGGGTCTATGTGTGTGGTCCATACTATGTGAGGTGGGTGTAGCATGTGTATTACTGACAACCTGTTTCTTATTAAAAGTGCTTGTATGTGAGATTCTTGCCTCCAGTAACATTATGTAATAGCATCTTTCTCACACACTTTTCTTTTCTCTGTACAATAACATTTGGGCCCAGTACATGGACTCACCTTGTCTCAAGCATCAGAAGCCTCCTTGGTCACTTTCCTCAAGTTCAGTAAAGTAGTGTCCAAGAGCTGAGCATGTTTCAAGTCTCTTTGTGACATTCTGAGCTCCCATTCTAAAGGAATTCTAGTATGTTCTGACAATGGTGTCTCCAACTCCGACTTGCTGCTGCCACATAGTTCTCTACTTTAATAACCTCTTCCAAGAGATGTCTAGTTCCATTCACCAGCTGGAGTTCAGATTCAGGCTCTCTGCTGCTAACTTTTGGTTGTGTTTTTCGGCTTTTCCCAGTTAGGGGTCGCCACAGCGGAACTCCGGTCTGCTAATGATTGATAGTTGATTTTTATGTGCCGAGTTACCAGCCCTGATGCACAACCTTTAACGAAGGTACACCCATTCACGCATGTCTCCACGAAGAAGATGGTCTAGCTGAGAATTGAACCGGAGAGTGTCTGACTGTGAGGTGACAATGCTACCGCAGCACCACCACCGCAGATTGCTCTCTGCTGCTAACTAACCCTCTGAAACAGGCATGTAACCAGTCTTGGTTCTAGGTGTGGGTACTGGCTGTTCCTCACCTTTGGTGCCTTCCCAAGTGTTTGTCTCCAAGTTATGGTTTGTGTACCACATGTATAGCAGGTACTGCATTATTAAAATCATTCCCCATTAAAATATTCACCAGAATATCATTGAACATTGCCAACTGCGTGTTCTCTTGCCTCCTTTCCAAACCAAGTAAACAGGCCAATGGTACCTAAAAAGGTGGCCCTGTTAAGGCTGTAATTGGAGTTAGCTGCACAGGCAAGTATTGCTCCCTTTTAACACTGCAGGATGTAATAATAGTTATGTTTGATGCTGTATCCCTCTTGTTGATGGTATCTTTCTCCTCCACCCACACAGGTCTGTACTCTTGTGGCACTGATGCAGCAGTTGTCCTCAGGCAAGCCACCATATTTGGTGTATATTATGTGATAGAAGAGTCAACTCTTCGAACACATAATAATTAACACATATACAGAGAACATTGTAAACCGCAAATGGCCACGTCCACAAATTTTTTCCTCAGGAAAAAATTCAGTTGGCTGTTATTGGGAATTGCCCTTTTCTTCAATGTAGAGTGATCTCTGAGTTGGTATATTTAGTTGGGGGGGGTGAGGGGCATGAAGCCCACAACCTGATTAATGTTTTAAAGTTTGTTTTTTATTTTATGGCCACGTGAATTTTTCCAGAAGAAAAGATTTGCGGATGTGGCCATTCGCAGTTTACAGTGTTTGCTGTATATGTGTCAATTATGATATGTTCGAAGAAGAAACTCTTCGATCACATAATATAGACCCACCATATTTGTAGTGTGACCCCTGCTTTCTGCCTCCTCCAACCTTTGGCTTCCCATCTTGTCTCACTAGACAGCCCTACCGAACATGCCCCGTTTGGTTACACTAAAAACATTTGACCACAAGACTTTGCCGTGTCCTTGAATTGGTAGTATCTCCATTTGCCTGTAGAACCTGTTGTAATAGCTTAGGCTGCCACATGGGTTCCCTTCTGCCCATTTGTACTACTAGCTACCCACTTCTTGTGTAGGTGTGTCTTGCTAGCAATAAAATACATGCAAAATAATAACGGGCACAGTAATTCATTTCAGCTTTGAGCATGCATGCAGTAGGCCAGCCACAGTGTAAAATATTCCAGTTTGGGTGATACAGATACATAATAGTCCTATAAAGTTCATTGTCCATATATCTAGCTTCACGTGCTTTTGTTTGAAGACAACCTTACAGCCATGCCAGCTGTGGACTGACAACACTGTTTGCATTGTTTTCCTCTTTTTGAACTCTTGGTATGGTTTGTATAACCTTTATTTTATAATGTTTTCAGAGCTTATGCTTGCTCTCACCCACAGTAGTGCAGGCAACAAATTAAAGAGCTTTTGTACTTCTGTGGTTGAATGTGGATGTTGTGGGAAGGACCAAGCACAAAGTCTAGAAACTAAGCAGCGTGTGGTACTTTTGTAATAAGGTACTACAGTCATGGCTGCTTTCAACAGGGGCACCACAGCATTACAATTTTTTGATTTTAGGCAGAGTAAAAGAAAGAGGTTGAAAAGTTCCCTCCAGATGGGTGGCACGCTAGACAGCTGCCTAGTTTGTTTAAGCATAAGGTTGGCCAAGTCCTGTCAAGGATGGGGTCATAACTACATCACCAAGCTGTGCTTCCAATCTGATGTCTCTTACTTTTAATTCTCAGTCAGTGACAATTGGGAGTCCCTACTAGGGAACCATTACTAACCCATTGTATATAATCACTTTGTTTTTATAATTGTTTGCTAACTTCTGTGTAATCTATGTAAGTTTGTCTTTGTGGAGCTTTTCTCCCCGGGCCTCCGCTGAAAATGGACATGAATCCAGTCGAACTATCCCGGTAAAAAAATGTAAAATAAATACAATAAATAATAAATAAATAAATAAGACTGCTGATAGTTGGTAGGCAGTGGAGGATAAGCTTAGAATAAAAAAAAAACAGTGCTGTAAACTATGATCCTTAAGAAGTAAGTGGTAGGTATTGTTATTAAAGCAAAGCATATTTATGTTTTATATAATGGAATGTGCCCCTTTTGAGAAAATACACTAACTTTGTGAAGTCCCACAGTAATGCACTTCATATTGTTCTAATATACATTCAGTGCCTCTCCAAATGAGACATATCAGTGACATTTACTGGTACCTACGTAACTGCCCTTTGCTACTTTGCTTTCTTTGTCATATAGCCTGTCTCCAATATATATGGCCTGTCTTACTCCTGCAGGCTTTCCACATCTGATGATCACCAAGTCCTATATATGTGTACATGTGTAATTTGTATGTGTGTGCATACACACACATACACACATGCATGCATACACTTTCATTTCTGTGTGTGTGTGTGTGTGTGTGTGTGTGTGTGTGTGTGTGTGTGTGTGTGTGTGTGTGTCCTGCAGACCCCTCCCCTGTACTCACAACCCCCTATGTTAGGGTCCACAGATGGCAAGATCCTAAGACTGACACACTATGTGCCTTGCCTACAGACCATCACAGTTAGTCAGCTACTGCCCCACCTCCAAATAATCACATGTATGATGACACATTACTGCACCCAACTTGAATGGGGGTTGTGTTGTACCCCCCAATCGCTTGAAGTAAGATGGAAGACAGTGTCACTGAAAAGGAGTCATTACAGGAGCTTGCAAGATTAACATGTTGACATTATGTGTACCCTGCCACTCCTGCTTTGGGATCCATGTCCGAAGCATGTGTTATGTACAACCACTTCCTCCAGTGTTTAACCTCTTGCAAACTTTATCAGTTTTATTAAGAATAAGTAGGTTGTCAGTTCACATGAGACTATTGTTACAATGTTACAAGGTCTTAGAATACCCATCTCAATTAGACTGGCCACAGAGAGAATTAGGGAGTGCATATCCATGGCTACTGATTTACTAGAAAGGAGTGAGGGACATTTAAATATTGAATAGGTCAATAACACAAGGAATTTGATGAGCAATGAATGGTCAGCTATGCGCAAACTAGATGCTCTAGATGAGCAGTGTGGATTCGGATCAGGATGCAGAGAAAGCATGCTAAGGTTTTGATTTGGATCAGGATGCTGTAGAACCATGACAATGGTTGCATGAGACAGATCACTGAGAAGAAGCTAGAGATGAGGAAAGAGTCCAACTGGGGATTCCTAGACTTGGAGAAAGCATATAACAAGGCCCCAAGAAAACTGATTTTGGCAGTCCTATGGTGGTCTGAAGTTGTGGAAACACTGATAGAATTTGTGCAAGTTATGTACAAGGACACAAGTACACAACTACAAATAGTGTTCAGACTCACAGAACGGTTTCCAGCAGGAGTGGGTGTGCACCAGGGTTCAACTCTGAGAACACAGCTGTCCATACTGTTAATGGACTACATTAATAAATAGGCTGGAGGGGATAGATCAACAAAGCTGTTGTATGCAGTTGTGGGATTACAAGCAGTATTATACTAGGGAAGAGAAACCTAGACAGTAAATGCAGAATAGTTGAGGAAGCTAAAGGTGAAGAAAATGAAGTGCCTGAGCTGGGTAGTAAGGTGTACACTGTGGGATATATGAAGAAATGTGGACATCAGAGCAGAAGCCAAAGTAGCTCCAGTTGCAGAGAAGGTCAAACAGAACGGATTACAGTGGTTCATGGCACATAAGCTAGATTTGGGACAGACAGGAAGAAGGCAAGAGGAAATGGGAGTATACAGCAAATGGATGGAGTATCTGACAGAAGACATGTGACAGCCAGGTATGTCACTTAAAGAAGGTAGGAGTGTGGCATTGGATCAAGAGAGATGGTGACAGTTGACATGACACCCAGACCCCATGTAGAAAAAAAAATAATGGGAAAAAGGGAGTTGATGATTTTGATGATCTCCAGTCTAAACTGTGAATCTTCAATTGTCCAGTTATGGCCTCCCTTATTTCCATCCCATTCACTTTTCCTCCTAGATCCTTACAGGTCCTAAGCATATAAACCCTGTACCTCCTCTGTTCCAAGGTGTACACACTGAATTTCTCTAGTCATCTCCAACAGTACATATTGCATGTCCCAGTCAGGGCCAGTGTTAGCCTTAGGGGGGCCCCAGCAATTGTCAATTTAGGGGTCTGTGGAAAGTTCTGCTCTAAAGTATTATTACATAGCTGTCACCTACCTTAATCAACCTTTTAGCTCATGCTAGAAAACGTTATAAGTAATGCACAAAGACTACACTGTGGTTATAATGCTCTTGCATTATGAAAGGCTTCTGTACAATACCAAGATGGCTCATTCCACAGAGGGGCATTCACAGTCACTGGCATTTAGTTGCCTTGAGGAATCATACACAATACCAAATGTGGGGGTGGACTTTATAAACAGAAACTCCCTGGACCAGATTGTCAATACACCAACCAGGGGTGCGACCATACTGGATCTGTTCCTCACTAGTATGGGATCATGCTGCATACCCCCTAGTGTTATGTCTTCTCTGGTCAGGTCAGACCACAAAAATCTCTCATTTGAAGTAAAAATAAAACCTATAACCCCAGCTAACACCGGAATGTTCTGGAACTACTCCAAGGCTAACTTCTACTGTTAAGTGTTAACCTGTCAAAATGTGACGCTCCCATAAACCCTGTGAACACACTTGCCTATGTGGAATTGTTCTTAGAAGCCCTGTACAAGCATGTTAATAGCCACATAGAGGCAGCTGCACTCACCAGGAAGAAGTACAGAACTACTCAGAAAACAAGCAACCCTGGTGGAATCACATCAGTAGGCTGTATAACAAAAGGAAGACAATCGTGGTAAAATTAGGAATTGTAGCACCCAACAGGATAAAAGCACTCTCATCAAACTAAACAAACAACTCAGAGCAAATATAAAGTCTACCAAAGCCAAATTTGAGTTAAATTTGGCCTTCCAGGTCAAGGACAGCCATAAGACATTCTTTACCCACAGCATCAAAGGCAAAACACAATTGTGCCTGGAGCTCATTGTTAATGGAGCCGCCTACACTGAACCAGAAGATATAGCAAACCTACTGACTAACAAAAGCAGCTTCAACTTTACCCCTCTCTTCCTGTTAACTTCCCCTCAGGAAATGTCATCAAACATAACTCCCTCTACTATCACTACAGAACAGGTCCTTAATGCTGTCTCTAAGGCCAAGAACACTGCATCAATGGGCCCAGACAGTATCCGACATTTCTTCTAAATAGCATCAAAAATGACCTATCAGACCCTCTGGAATTTCTATTTAACTGTAGCCTCCAATCAGACATTGCACCTCATGAACAAAGAACAGTGACAGTCATCTCTCTGCACAGAGGTGGGACATCTACGGACTCTGGAAAATACAGACCCATTATCTCACTAGTCTCATAGGCAAAGCCATGGAAAGAATTATGGACATGATCAATAATGACATAGGAAGCCTCAAGGGCAGGTCATGTCTGCTTAATCTGATGGACTTCTTTGAGATGGTCACCAAAGGAATGGATGAGGGTGAAATGGTTCACACTGCCTACCTTGGCCAAGCCAAGGTATTTAACACAATACCTCACTTGGGAATTGTTGACAAACTCAACAAGTTAGGTATAAATCCTTATGTCACCAGATGGATAGTGGGTTGGCTCACAGACAGGACCCAGGAAGTTGGACTTGAGGAGTCCACCTCTACAAAGAGGCCAGTCTCAAGCAGAGCCCCTCAGTGATCGGTCCTGGGACTGCTACTTTTTGGCATTTATATCTCTGAAGTCAAGGCCAATGTTGATGGCCTTTGGCTGACTACCTTTGCAGATGATTGCAAATTAGGAGCAGTCATAGAATCCCCCACTGTTACAAATATTCTCCAGGAAGAGCTGACAGACAAATGACTGGTGCCAGAGCCATGCACTGAAACTAAATGCCAAGAAATGCATAACAGTGTCTTTTTGGAAGTCATCCACCCTTGGTACGTAGCATATTGGCAACACACCCCTGAGATCTGACCCAGTAGTCTGAGACTTGGGGCCACATATAGACAGTAATCTAGCATTTGACCATTATGTGTCTACAGTAGTGAGGAAATTATTCTATGTGGTGCAACTTATAAACAAAGGTATGGCATCTAGGTCAAAACAGGTAATTGTTCCACTGTATTTGGCATTCATCAGACCTGTCATAGAGTACAGTGCCCACTTTAGTATGTACCTGACCAGGCACATCTAACATTCACACAGGTTCCTCACTAAAAGAATACAGGGTGTAAGCAACATGTCCCATTCAGACTGCCTCAAGGCCCTATCTCCATATTCTGTCTCCTACAAACTGTTGAGGGGAGATCTATGCCTGGCATACAAGGCATTGTCAGACCCCACCCTGATGGACCTCTTGCATGTCCACAGAACAAACAGCATCATAACTACCAATTCTAAAGTATTAAACCTTGCCTGACATATAAATACGATTTGCTAGAGATAAGGTATGCACTCCAGAGACTACCCATTCTCTGGAACAGGCTCCCCATCCATGTGAAGCAGAATTCCTCCCTAACTCAATTCCAGTGTAATTTGGACAATTGGATGAGGAACAGGAACTTTATGCCTGCTTTGGCACCTACATCTCTAATGGACACAGGCAGCCTGTAATGGTTCATCTTCCATGGCCCTGCTTGCAAATGTTTCACCTTCTAGGTCACTGCTAACACTTCTTAAGGGTACCAGAACTAATCAGAGATTTGGGATGCATGGCTAGGCTTAAAAAGGCTCTTTTGGCCATTAGCCTAGTACACACCTATAAACCTATAATGATGTCACATTAGAACAATCCTATGCACAGGATGACCTTAGGTGAAGTGCTGTCCCTATGCAAAGGGCTCCATTGCTCCTCCCACCTACTGCTCCCTCCTGATCACATATTCCTCTGAATTCATCCCGTCAAGCTTCACCATACCATACAGATTATTTTTCTTCCTTTTTAAAATTTGCCTCACACATCAGCTGTTTCCAGAAGCCATTTTTTCTAGATGCTCTGAGGCACATTTTAAAACTGTTTTATTAAAACAACCACTCGATGCAACGATACTCAGAACAAAAATTATGGCCAAGGAAAGAGATTCATTGTTATTGTTTGGCTTCAATTTTTCATGTATTCTTTCAGCATGTGTTAACTGGTGAAAACCGCATAGTAATAAATGTGTAGAAAATAACAAAATAAATTGGGGGGTTGGGGGCAGCTTGTCCCTGAAAGCCATGAGGCTGTAGATGCTCTGAAGTGCATTTTATATTTCCACCTTCTGATCCAGTGATGTCTTGAGTAAAATTCATAAGTAAAGAAAGAAATTCAGTCAAGGAAGAAGTAGTTGCCATCCAGGGCTTAAAGTTGGAAGCTGACAAAATAGCCATTCTCAATAAACTCTGAAGGCAAATCTTTGCAAGGATACCTACATCATTTCTGGGAATACCATCACCCTCACTAGTCCTCCAATTCCCTGAACAAAAAACAGTCAGCTGCTGTGCATCCCTCTGGTGTTAGGGTGTGATGAAAGCAAATGGCCACAATCATATATTTAAGTGATTGCTGTCCTACATATACCAAGCATGCCCTCCTCAATCCTACCTCGGAAAGGCAGCCATTTTATTTGTACCCTTCTGATATCAAGCTGGGCAAAAGTGAAAGAACAAACAGAACACAATAACATATTCCAACCTGTTCTTGGCAGATGTGTAAACAGCATGTCTCTTTATAAATACCCTCAAAAATATCCAGTTGATATCCAATTGTTAGGAAAGTGAAAAAAAATAATTGTCACAATAATGCACTCCAACTTGTTGCTCCAAGAAGTACACTGTCTGTGTAATCTGTAGTGACATTCTCTAAGGTTCAACAGAAAAGTAAACAAAATAATGACACACTGTCTCCACTCCTGACACAAGCTATAGCAACATTTTGTGCACGACTCTGTAGTTTGTGAGGAAAGTTAAAGAAATAATGACAAAACTATCCACAACCCCCTCAGAAACTATATCAACATCTGTGCACAACACTGAGGTTTGTTTGTGATCAGTTTAAGTCAATTTTACCTCAATAATAAACCAAAAAAAGGTACAAGCCAGAACATGTTCTTTAGTTTGCAGTGTGATTTATCAGTGTTTGTTTGTGGATTTGCAGAATAAACAATTATCTGGGACTGGCTATCTGGCTTGTACCTTTTTTTGGTTTATCAGTGCAGTTTCGGGTACTTGGGACCAACTTGCTTGTTTACCTCAATAATTCCCAATATGTAAATGCTTATTATTGTTAACTCATCCTTAACTACTTCAGCTTTACTTTTGCTCAAGTTCGTTTATTCTAAGTTCCAGTGTTGTATAGTATTTTTCAACACTGCAATTTCCTTTCATTTCTGAGCACCTCAGTAGATGGATATCCATCTGGCCTTAATCCGTCGACATCATAAACAATAGCTCTTAAAAGGACAGAGTAGATGGGATTATTGTCACCTTTTATAATCAAGCATCTGCAATGGCAATGTTAGTAATGTAAGGTTTAATTTGGATGTTTTATAACTAGGCTACATTACAATTAAATGCATCTTGTTTAGTGGCAGAGAAGTATGTAAGAGTGGTACAGGATATGTACAAGGGTAGTGTGACAGCGGTGAGGTCTGTGGTGGTAGCGATGGATGCGTTTAAGGTGGAGGTGGGATTACATCAAGGATCAGCTCTGTGCCCTTTCTTATTTGCAATGGTGATGGACAGGTTGACAGACGAGATCAGACAGGAGTCCCCATGGACTGTGAACTTTGCAGATGACATTGTGATCTGTAGTGAGAGTAGGGAACAGGTGGAGGAGACCCTGGAGAGATGGAGATATGCTCTAGAGAGGAGAGGAATGAAGGTCAGCAGGACTAAGCAGAATATATGTGTGTGAATAAGAGGCAGGATAAAGGAATGGTGAGGATGCAGGGAGTAGAGTTGGCGAAGGTGGATGAGTTTAAATACTTGGGATCAACAGTTCAGAGTAATGGTAAGTGTGGAAGAGAGGTGAAGAAGAGAGTACAGGCAGGGTGGAGTAGGTGGAGAAGAGTGTCAGGAGTGATTTGTGACAGACAAGTACCAGTAAGAGTGAAAGGGAAGGTCTATAAGAGGGTAGTGAGACCAGCTATGTTATATGGGTTGGAGACAGTGGCATTGACAAAAAGGCAGGAGTCAGAGCTGGATGTGGCAGAGTTAAAGATGTTCAGATTTGCACTGGGTGTGACGAGGGTGGACAGGATTAGGAATAAGTATATTAGAGGGTCAGCCCAGGTTGGAAGGTTTGGAGACAAAGCCAGAGAGGTAAGATTATGTTGGTTTGGACATGTGCTGAGGAGGGATGCTGAGTATATTGGGAAAAGGATGCTAAGGATGAAGCTACCAGGTAACAGGAAAAGAGGAAGGCCTAAGATAAGGTTTATGGATGTGGTGAAAGAGGACATACAGGTGGTTGGTGTGACAGAGCAAGATGCAGAGGACAGGAAGAAATGGAAAGAGATGATCCGCTGTGGCAACCCCTAACGGGAACAGCCGAAAGAAAAAGAAGCAGTTTAGGAAAGATATGAATAATTATAAGGAAAATATCTAACCTCACATTTGATTTCTACATAAAGAATCACAATTTAAAATTCTCCAAACATTAGAACACAATAATTTTTGCAGGAAGCAAACCTCCTTCTACCCCTCAGTGTGGGGCTCTGCCCCACACCTCAGTGTCTCTCTCTCTCTCTCTCTCCCGTTCTCGCTCTCTCTCTCTCTAACTCCAAGGTTATATAAACTTAGACAAATGAAAACGGTATAAAGAAAGGCTAAAACTCACCTTTTCCTCTCGTCTTTGACTCCTGCAACCTAAAGAAAAAAACACCACATCCATGACAAATCTTTCCTGAAGTAATAAAACATGCAGTCTTTGTTCAGCAATGTTTTATACTGCAATGAAGTGTAATATAGTTAACTCTACTGCTGCCAATAAAACCTATCACGATCCACAAAAAGATACCATATCACAAATCAACAAAATGACACCAAGACTGTCAATCTCAGATACACTGTATTGGACTTACTAACCATTGTTTGTCATTTGATATTCATATTTTAATATTAGTAGTCATATTTGTAAAACTGAATGATCTATGTGTTATTGAGAGGCATGTTGTGATATGTCATAGTGGAAGACAGAAAAACACAATTATGAAGATATACAATATTTCTATAACTACATTAATATTTCCAAAATCTATTGATTATAAAGCAGCACAACACCTAATGGAACTGCAGAAGATGTTGGAAGAGAAAAAAAAATTCATTGCTACTTACAATGCAAGTTATAAAGATTGAGATATATGGCATTTTATGTTATTTATACTGCTAATAATGTTCATAGGCATATTATTGTAAATATATCAGTAAACAAGCATCCAGCAAATAATTTCTTGCCATCATGCAAAATTTTAATTCTTCTGAACATAAATGTGGCTGATACTACCATGTTTAGAGCATATGTTTCCAGGATATGAAAGGTTGCTTGAGAAAATTTATAGAAACATATCATTATGATTTTTCTGCATTATAATGGATTACATTAAGGTGGTCACAGTGGTGGAGCAATTAGCATTGTTTTCTCACAGCAAGAGGTTCTCCAGTTCAATTCTCAGCTTAGGTGCCTTCTGTGCAGAGTCTGCATATCCTCCCTGCAGTCATTTGGGTTTCTTCCAGGTGCTCCGATTTCCTCCCACATTCCAAAGACATACAGTAGATGGATTGGACACTCTAAATTAACCGTAATCAATATTCTATTTGTCTGTAGAAAATGTGTAAGGCACAAAGTTTATATGTGTGATTAATGTTAATGGAAAACTCGTTCAAACTTCTGAGCTTAACTGATAACTGTGTAATGTCTATAGAATTTTTGACAGAAGTGTAGGTACATGTCTTCATGAATAGTCTTGTTTGTCTTTTCGGCTTTTCCCGGTTAGGGATCGCCGCAGCGGAACTCCAGTCCACTAATGATTGGCAGTAGATTTTTATGATGCTGAGTTGCCAGTCCGACGCCCAACCTTCAGCGAAGGCACGCCCATTCACGCATGTCTTTCGGATGCCACTCGACCGCGGGGAGGACATGCAGACTCCACACAGAAGGCACTCCAGCCAGAAATCGAACAGGAGAACCTCTTGCTGTGAGGCAACAACACTACCGCTGTACCACCATGGCTTCAACTTCATGAATAGTCTAATGAACAGAATCTAACACTCTAGAAACATCTGCTTGTTTATTTTCTTATCTTTCTATGATTACTTATGATATAACCACTTGTATATCTGTTGTGTGTATTATTTAAATAAAAGTAAAGGTTCCAAGTGGTGGAAGTAGTCCGATCCAAGCTAAACCAGCCTGGATGAGCAGACAGGCCCCAGCCAGGGCAAACAGAACAAATACTAAAGGAGGCAACTCAAGAGCAGGCTGTGGTTCGGGAAGGAGAGTGAACCTTAACCTCTATCCGGAAGTTCCAAAGTTTTATTAAATCCCTTATAGTCTTCAAAATAAGTCACCTTGAGTCAGTATTCATTTAAAGAAGCTTTATTTGGATTAGCGCTTTAGTCTATAAGTTTGTCTTTAAGTCTGTAAGATGAAAGTGGGAAAATTTGGAACTTCCAGACAGAAGCTAAGGTTCATTCTCCTTCCTGAACCACAACCTGCTCTTGAGTACTCCCTTTAGCAGTTTTGTGCACTTTTTAAGAGATTTGCCCCAGGATCTTTTCTGCAAAGGAACTAGACATAGTGTGTGTGTGTGTGTGTGTGTGTGTGTGTGTGTGTGTGTGTGTGTGTGTGTGTGTGTGTGTGTGTGTGTGTGTGTGTGTGCGTGTGTGCGTGTGTGCGTGTGTGCATGTGTGTGTGTGTGCGTGTGTGTGTGTGATGACAATGTAACACACAAGTGAACTTATAGCAGTTAATGGATATTTTGTTGTGGAAAAAGTTAAGAATGTATTGGATATGAAACTCCTTGAGCTATACTCTTACATAAAAAGTAGATTACTCTAAAGGAATGCTTATCAGGAAAGGGGCCTCCACTCCTCACAATCTGAATCAGACAATTTACATGTAAAAATGAATGCACAGACACAGAAGTGTCAAGTTTTATTAAACGTACTGCTGTCAGACTTCACTAAAACATATTTCTAAGAGAGGACTCTTTTTATGGACCTTACCTGGAGCTGGCAGTTGGCAGAGAGGGCTAAGACTGTGAGCTATAGTTCCTTTAGTATAGAATTTGATTCTCTAAGCCCTTGTCTGTCTGCTGTGTGACTTTGAGCACATCACTAACCAGACATTGTTTCTGGGTTGCCCCTGAAAAGGGACTGTGTGTCTTATGGGCGTACCTGTTTAACAAATGGGACTATATTAGTATTAGAATTATTACTGCTACTACAGTTTTCTTTGGGGGGTACTAGGCTACAGGTTCATTTAATTGAACATATGGTTTATCTTAGGTTCATTTATCCGACTCTGTTGGGTTTCTAATGCAATAATGGTAATAGACCCAGTTCCTACTTCAGGGTACAATTAAAGTTCATGGACGTAGCATTATTTCCGTCTTTTTTTGAGTGCTTTCATTCTTTAATAATACATGCAAGAACTTCCTCAGAAACAATTACAAACTCACTTAAAATTATATTTGAAACCTTATGCTTACAGGTCATGTGTCCTTCAAAAACAATAAAATTCAAGGACCAATTTATGAATGAAAAAATCTCAATGAACTAATTTGAACAATCAAATGATCTGTAATAACCAATCACATAATGTCCTAACTTCAAAATAACATTACAGCAGTGTGAATTAAAGTAAATTAGACTTCCACTTCTTAAAGATAAAACATGTTGCACAAAAATGAATTAATAGCTAATATCTTTGTGCTATTAAAAAAACATTTTAGGTTAATACATTCATGCAATTCTGGTTATATGTCAGCACATGGCCACAGTTGCCACTTGGCTTTACAACATTCAAGGAGAACATTATGATTGCCAACTAAACTGATGAAATCAACTTTATCCAATACACAAAAAATAATATTGCATTAGCAAAGCACTCTATGACATGTGGAAGTTTCAGGAAATTTACCCCCGGATTCATGAAGCTCGGCGCAAGGATGGCAGTAGGATTGCGCCAACAGTGCGGCATGAAGATGGCACAGTAGCGTCAAATGCATATTAATGAAGGCATGCTGCCCACACAGCCACGTGCGCAGGAAAGGAGTGCTAGTGCATAGGGCATGTCTAAGTGCTGCACGGAGGCGTGGAAATGGCAGCTGTCGACGTGCAACCTAAACTGCTTGCATATAACAAGTTGCAAGATAGTAATCACATCTGTCAGTGTCCATGGATACTGAAATGTATGCAAAGCATGCAAGAAAGTCCCTGCGAACACAAAGTGAAGAAGCAAACACAAATGCACGGAAGGGAATAATGGGTCCCTATCCCATGAACAAATGACATAAAGACCGTGTGGCCGTAGTCCAACGCAGTGTAGATAGCTATACCCAGTGGAAGTGAAACGCATCATATGTTAGCGAGCCGCCAGTAGCTATGTCCATCCAACCCAATGGTGAGGGTCACCAGCTGACCCATAATGAGAGGGAGGTTACACAGCTGGGCAGATGTGTCCATAACAAAATACACGATAAATGTAGATATCTAGTGACCATATGTCCAAATCATATCCCACAAGGCATGTAATAGTCACATACAAAAGCTATGTTCGTATTTCACACACCAAATGTGATAGGAAATACAATAAGCATATAAACGAAACAGAAGGAGCATATAAACAGCTACAACAATAAGGAAACATGTAGGCTGAAAAGAACAGGATTAGCCGTACCGTTGACTAGGATTACCACCTGTCCCACTTTGCGAGCGACAGTCCCTCTTTGGGCAGTTGTGTCCTGACAAAAACTTGTAAAAATGGCAAATGTCCTGAGATTGTAGGACAAAATTATTCCCTATATGTTATGTAATAGTTGCATTAAACAGTTATTCTGTATCTAAATTACATAAATGTTATAAGAAACAGAATAAGCAACTTAAATGCTACAAGAATAAGCTTTTATATAGTCAAGAATATTAAGTTCTATCCTTTGTACTGACCGTGGGCATGTGTCGGCCTGTAAATTGTGATGTTTGTACCAAAAATGTCCCACTGTGGCCAATTGAAAAGGTGGCAACCCTACCGTTGACTGTGGGGAGGTGTTGTCCACTACAGTCGGATATGTGTACAGAATATATCCCATCCTGGACATAGGAAAAGGTGTCATCCTTACAATGAGTACAACAGGCTGACAAAATCTGGAAGTCAGCGGTACAAGCCGAACTTGTCAAGATGTGTCACAGTTGAACAGGTAGTACCCAGGTATACCAACCATGTAATGAAAGTTAGGTATGGGCATGTACCTATGTGCGTGAGGTATAGCATGTGGAAAGCAAACATGGCAGGGAAGTCCACACAGCCATACAGGTACCTGACACATGTAGGGTATGCAATGTGTTACCCTGGCCGTGGCATGGGCCAACAACCAAAGCAGTGATGTATGGGGTGTGAGGAATCTGTGTGTGTGAGGTGGATGGGTAATGGTACAATCCTCCAAGGCGATACTGTGTCGTATGCAGAATAGATGAACCGGAGGTGTATGAGGGAGCAGCGGGTGAAGCTGAAAGAAACACAAACACATGTATAAACAGCTGCAATACAAGCAGACAGGCCATACTGTAGAACACACTCCCACAAACATATGAATATTGAAATGTGCGATACAAATGTATAGATCTGTCACCGGCACATACCCATAGATTGGTCCAGATGGAACTGGCCATAACAAATGCAACACACCTGGATGCAGAATGGACTAGCCAGCATCCCCTCCACATCACACAACCCGCTCCCATACCTGAACGTCCACCAAATCTAGCAGTACTTGGCCTACTGGTTTGTTGCAGCCACAGCTACACATAGTGACCACTACGCATATGTAGTAGGTAGTGTCACCCTAGGCAGTTGCAGGATTGCACACTATGTATCCCTTGCATGTAAAACCCTTAGCACATTTTTGTAACTCCAAAAAGATGCTCCGTTATTTTGCTTGTTGTGGATCGGTCCAATTTTTGGATATCCCTCATGGGATACGTAACCTGTGTAAGCATTAGAAGGGAAGACATGAAGTCCAGTCCTGTAGATATCTGGACAGAAGTTGGAATGTGCATTAGAAGTGCACGACACTGTCCAGCCCTAAGTGGTCATGCATAACCTTCTACCCAGGATCAAACACCTGCCGGTGACCCACGTGTCCCGACATGAATAAGCGGGAGAATATAATGCACACATTCTCATAGTGGTAAATGGTATAAGGGTGATGAAGGCACTGACGTAAACAGGATAACCCTGATCTACTGTGTGAGGGACAATTAATGTGTGTGTAGGTGTGACCTGACCATACCTGTCAACCTCTGAGAGCAAGATATCTGGACAAAGCCGTGAATAAAAGTGGAACAAAGGCCCCAAAGTAGGGACAATTTGTAAAGATTGCTCTTAGAAACTTAGAAAGTTGATAGAATAACAGTTTGTACATTGGCATTAATTTCCTGAAGAGTATGAAGTCTGAAACTCAACTGTCTGTCATTATGTTCTGACTTCAATCTTCAATGATTAGCTACTGATTTGCCAGAAAACAACAGTGTATTACAGAGGTCCGTACATATTTACAGTAACAAACCTTTGCATTTGTTTACCATACTACTGCATACCTGTAGTTAATTCATGTCCAAAATAATAATCCTCGTATGAATGACTACAGGAAATAGTCAAATGTGAATGGGAAAACCCCTCACCGTGGATAATGTATTGTAATCACCCCCACCCATATTATGTATTGCCAACATAAAAAGCTGCTGTCAGGTGCCCAAACACCTGTGTCTGTAAACACATGTAAAAATGTATAAAATGGACAAACTCTGTCCGTGTGCTTTGTCTAACATTTGAACACAGTCAGGGCAGTTCCCTTCACCAAGTGGACAAGCCTAAACCCAGATCACCACATGAACACCCTGACAATCAAAGACTTGTATGTGCCAGGACTGTAAGCCTTGGAGTTCTGAATATCCTTGGAGTGATTAAATATACAGCTTGGGTCCAGAGCAGTAGGGAATAGGGAATGTGTAATATGTAGTACCGCGTTTTTCCCAGCAAGAGAATGGATGCCTGTGTTATAAGTGAAGTGGTGAGGCATATGTTAATGTAGCTATGTACTATGGGTATGCATATAAATGAGTCAGAACACCAATAGTACAGTGGTTACAGCATCCGGCCAACATTAATGCAGTCCCGGTTCAGCTACAACTACAGCACATATATTTTAAAGTGTAATGAATGTGTCTCTGCTGTAAAGACATTTAAATATGTAAAGGTGAACGTGTGTTTCGCATATGTCCATTAACTGGATTGCAGATATTTTACTGGTACCGTCACAATTAATAAAGCCCACGTAAGCACAAAGACTTAGTAAACATATGTAACCCACAATAAGGATATGCAAGTGCACCTGCGTGTGTGTAATTCGCTCACAGCATAGCAAATGAATGCTGTTTTCTACACGTTATTTATATATCTATATATGGATATATATATTTGTGTACAGATATATATATCCACAGACTTAAACTAAATAAATATAAGAAATAAAGAATGTACAGACATATATATAAATATATATATATATATATATATATATATATATATATATATATACACACACACACACATACATCAATTGATATATACATAACAAACATATAAACATATGTCCTTGTAGATATAACACATGTACATAAATAGGTTACATCATAGCTATTATGGATAGACATACAGACATGCAAGAAAGTTAAATACATTCCAAACCATTGCCCGGAAAGTACCAGTGTGCCAGATCAGCAAGTTCTACTCTTTAAACATGGATATAGGTGTCCTTTGCAGGACCCCAAAAATTGTTAGTCTTACAGGCAGTGTCCTATCATGATCGATGCAAGGAAGTCACATCCGCAACTACAATATAGCTGTACATGCAACAGTAGCTTGTGCAAGTTTAATAACACATGTGTCGACAGAATGTAAGACATATGTACCGACATGCGGAGAGTGGATAGTGCTCAGAAGTGTCTTCATACTTTATTATCGCTCACATTAAATATGTCTTATGACTACTGTGGAGGGGTGTCAGGTATGGGAATCATGGGTATGCAATAATGGGCCTAGGTGCCCAGGTGCTGGTTGGCACAGATCTATGAGGTCCGCCCCATGGGAGTGATTACTAATCCTATGTGGGTATAGCACACGCCTATATCTTCCAAAAATGAAGAACCCATCTACTGGATATTGTGTAAACCACTGGGGGAAGACGTAGGGACTTATATCGGTGTCTTGTAAGCGATTATCCTGGACGTACATGCGTACGACTAAGATGCTAAGCATACCTCTCAACCTTTCAGAATAAGACATCTGGACAAAGGCATTTTAAAATAAGTAGAAATAGGGAATATGTTAAATATTCCTCTTACAAAGTTAGAATGTTGATAGA
Source organism: Protopterus annectens (assembly GCF_019279795.1). Taxonomy (NCBI): domain Eukaryota; kingdom Metazoa; phylum Chordata; order Ceratodontiformes; family Protopteridae; genus Protopterus; species Protopterus annectens. The sequence goes on along the minus strand of NC_056726.1, from coordinate 1,080,171,678 downwards.
ATAATGACTTATTCATCAGTATGAATGTTTTGAGGGTTATTAATTATAAAATACTAAAGTCTGTCATTATCTTCTACCTTCACAGTCCTTAATGACTTGCCACTAATTTACCAGAAAGGCACAATATTATGAAAAAAGGAACCAAATTATAAGTCTAAGTTCGGGACATTTACCCAAAATGTGTACAGTTGAGAGGTATGACGGTAACCCTGTCCTACATAAATGTATAGAACTAGTGATATTAGGTGGACAGGTGTGAAGAAAGATGTGATGACAAATGACAGAACATGTATAAGTCAAAAGGATGTACATTGATAAATGTGAATGAATACTTATGCCCTGTGATAGTCAATGTGGAAGGTTAATAGAAATAAAATAAATGTGTCCCTCAGGGTGTTATGCAGTGTCCCCGATATAGTGTTCAGTCTCCCACACTCGCATGTGAGTACCGCCACTGATGGAAAGCGCAAATACCGGCGAACACATAAGGTAGATGATAGGTGTTAGCACCTGTTGGCTTTTGTGAGGAACACAACACTATGGGCGGGTGTGTCCTGAAAAAGGAATGTAAAGACATCTGGCCTGTGATTTCTTCATATATTGTGTGTAGTGGTGTAATACAATGATATATCAGAAACAGATGCATGTTATAGGAAACACTATTATCGACTAAAAATCTGAAGGTAGGCCAGGATTCATGAAGCCTTGGCCGGTGTGTACGAGTAGAGTAAGAGTAGAGCAAGGCAAGATGTCTGCCGAGCTATTCAGCAATATCCTGTAGGGGCGTGTAAGACAGCCCCTAAAACGAACGTTGCACGGACAATGTTAGGATATGCAAATTACCCCATTTGTAGGTGAAAGCTATGCAAATGATGTAAGTTTGCGATACATGAAACAGTAAGCTGTCTGTGCAAGAGTAGAGGTATGTGCAGAAATGTACTCAGATGTTAACCGAGTAACGTTCTGCAAGTAGCTAAACGGAGCAATGTCAGCTGCAAATAAAGGATGAATGTAGTTGAAGAAGCATGCCAATGGCCAAATATAAGGCCAGTGACAATTTTGTCCATTGGAAATTAATAAAACTGTATTTGTCCTCCCCCGATATCAGGTGTTTAAGCTTAGCACAGCGACGCGAAGACGCGCTGCACTTTCAAAACATGAAAAATATTTAAAATATACATACAAATTGTAATTTCAGTTAAAAGTTAGTTCACCATGCAGGTGAATGGCAAGATGAAGACAACATGGCTACTGAGTACTGGTTGCTATGTGTGGAAGCGCTCTTTCAGAGATGTAACCAAGCATTAGTAGGCAATCTGATGCAATTGAGCAGTGGGTGAAAGCGCTTAACCTTATTGGATTGATTTTTGTTATTTTATTCAAGGGCATTTACCGTTTTGTATCACTGTTCTTTCTTGGAATAAAGGACATTGATTTACTTGTTCAGTTCGCATCAGTTTGGAGCCTATTTTTCAGTGTGCTATTCCACCAGGATTCCTTATTTTTGGTACTTCTTGCTGAATTCTATTTGGATTTACCTTGCGGTTTTTGTGGTTATTTCGACAGCGTAAGGTTATAAAAGAGCCATGGCACTTATTGGATAGTTTGTGACTTCACGTTATTGTTGTCAAGTGTGAGTTTTCTGATGAAGACTTGAATTTTGGGTTGAAAATGTATTTACTGCTTTTTGGCATTATCTTGGTGCTTGTGAATTAAGTGCATATTTATACAAGTGGTCTTGGTTTCCGACCTTCATGTGGGCACTCTTTGCAGGTCTATAGTTTTGGTTCTGATGCAATTGAGGCCGAGGATAGTGAATCACAATTTGTCATGCCATATGGGCCAAGCCTCTACAGTGTAAGAGTAGGTTAAGGGGACTATCAGAGTAGAGGATAGGTGACATCATGAGTGTGTATGTATAAAACACTGTAATCTTATTGGAGCAGTGTGTCACATGTTTGCTGTCAGTTACTCATCAGTGGAAGAGACGTGTTATGATTTATCCTAGGTAAAGTCAGGTAAATGATGGTGTATGCCATGGATATCACTGAACTTTCTTGCAAACCTGCTTACAGTGTGTTCACGCCTGTAAGCCCGAGTAAGCATGTGTGCGCGTGTGTCAGCCTGTGTGAGCATGTTGAAGAACGAGTAAACTAGTGTAAGAATGTTGAAGCCTGTGCAATGTCATGTAAGCCAGTGTACGCATTTGTAAGCATGTATTAATGTGTACTACATACATCACACATGTACTGCACACTCTGAAACACATGCTGCCAATACTGCACACGTCAGTCAAATGGCACATGGATGGATAATAAATCTTCATAATTAACAGTGCTGTAAACTATACTACATTGATGATCATAGCTATAATGCATCATGCCTGCTTACATACACCTAGAAGGGTATCACACTTTGTGTCAACAACATTTTAACATTAATACAGTGCTATAAAGCCACCCTGTGCATCAGCACCATGTTAGTCTATTTCTGCATCAATGTTACACATTACAGGAGGTGGCACATGTGTCATCATATGCACAGGGTATGTTGTTTCTTTTCCAGAGCCTGTCATTGAGCCATCCAATCAACATGTAAGTATGTGTGTGTGTGTGTGGGACAACAGTCTTTGCATGGCTCAATGTTGATGCAATGTGTGTAAGTGTTAGCCCTAGCTGTTTGTTTTATGTGTGTGTGTCTGCATATACACAGTTTCAGCATGTGTCAGCCATATACAGGAGGTTGTGGGACAGTCACAGACCGTACCTGCCAGATTGTACAGATTGCCATTTCTGGCCATGGACACCCCTCCATGCATTCAACAATCTTCCAGTCCTGCACCTGTCAATGGATACACATACATTCTTGGGATCTGTATCACAACCTGTGGATAAACGGGAGTCAGTAATGTTAACCTGATTTGCATAGTAGTGTCAGGTAATACATAGTCATATGAGCCATACTCATCCTCCAAAGTAATAACCACTGCTGACTGATGCTGAGATGTGCACACAACCGTTTAAAGGTGCTGTACTATCATTGTTTTCAATGTCCCTTGTAATACCTAGCAACAAAATAACTGGTCACCACACAACTGTAACCCAGGATCACTACAGCACACAGTATGTGCACTATCACAGAGCCATAGCAGATTTAGATACATCCAAGGTGATCATGTACAGATAATGCAGCACATTCAATAGTGCTAAAATCCACATACATATCTACCTAAATTACATATGCATATATATATATATATATATATATATATATATATATATATATATATATATATATAGGTGTGTATGTGTGTATATATATATACACACACACACACACACACACACACACACACACTTGGCAGAGTTGGGATTATAACACAGACCTAACTACCTTATCACACTAAAGCATTATGCATTTACAGAACGCACTACCGTGATTACTAGATCACAGCATTCACACAGGCATACTTCTAGCTTGCTGACGTCAGCATCAAAGGCAAAGACGCCGTACGGATCCGATGGAGCGTGTATAGTATAAAAGCAATGTACTGTTGTCTTGCAGTGGGAAACACACACACACACACACACACACACACACACACACACACACACACACACACACACACACACGGCAGGTTTGGGATTAGAACACAGACCTAACTACCTTATCACACTACAGCATTACGCATTTACAAAACGCGCTACCGAGATTACTGAACACAGCACTCCCAGAGGCATACTTCTAGGTGGGTGACATCATCCGCAAAGGCAAAGACGCTGATAGGGAATGTATGTGGTGTGAGGTGTCTAAAAGCATTACTGTGTCCCCAGGCAGCTGGAAACACACACACACACACACACACACACACACACACACACACACACACACACACACACACACAGAGGCACACACTTGGAAGGGCTGGGAGTTGAACATACATCTAATTACCTTATCACACTAGAGTGTTACACATTTACAGAATGCACTACCAAGATTACTGAACACAACACTCCCAGAGGCATACTTCTAGGTGGGTGACATCATCCGCAAAGGCAAAGACGCAGATAGGGAATGTATGTGGTGTGAGGCATCTAAAAGCATTACTGTGTCCCCAGGCAGCTGGAAACACACACACACACACACTTGGAAGGGCTGGGAGTCGAACATACAACTAACTACTTTATCACACTACAGCATTACGCATTTACAGAACACGCTGCCGAGATTACTGAACACAACACTCCCAGAGGCATACTTCTAGGTGGGTGACATCATCCGCAAAGGCAAAGACGCCGATAGGGAATGTATGTGGTGTGAGGTGTCTAAAAGCATTACTGTGTCCCCAGGCAGCTGGCAATACACACACACACACACACACACACACACACACACACACACACACACACACACACACACACACACACACACAGAGAGGCACACACTTGGAAGGGCTGGGAGTCAAACATACACCTAACTACCTTATCACACTACAGCATTATGCATTTACAGAATGCGCTACCAAGATTACTGAACACGACACTCCCAGAGGCATACTTCTAGGTGGGTGACATCATCCGCAAAGGCAATGATGCTGATAGGGAATGTATAAGGTGTAAGGCATCTAAAAGCATTACCGTGTCCCCAGGCAGCTGGAAACACACACTTGGAAGGACTGGGAGTCAAACATACACCTAACTACCTTTTTACTCTACAACATTACGTATTTACAGAATGCGTTACTGAGATTACTAAACACAGCACTCCCAGAGGCATTCTTCTATGCCGACAGGTAATGTATGTGATGTGAGGCATCTAAAAGCATGACTGTGTCTCCAGGCAGCTGGAAACACACACACACACACACACACACACACACACACACACACACACACACATACACTTGGAAGGGCTGGGAGTCGAACATACACCTAACTACCTTATCACACTACAGCATTACGCATTTACAGAATGTGCTACTGAGATTACTGAACACAACACTCCCAGAGGTATACGTCTAGGTGGGTGACATCATCCGCAAAGGCAAGGACACTGATAGGGAATGTATAGAGAGTGAGCTGTCTGAAAGTATATTACTGTCTCAAGGTAGACGTAGACAAACACACGGCAGTGGTGTGATCGGTGCAAGTAAATATCTACGGAGCACTACAACAACACTACATAGCTATGGGACATGCCACAGACAGTACATCCTTCAAGACAGTCAGTGTGTTCAATGTAGGCATCCATTGTGACGTTGAAAATGGAAATCTGTTGCCTGGATGTCCACCATCGCTATACAGGATGTCAATGGCCATGCCCATACACAGAGGCACATCACCAACACAAGGTGACACTGGCCATGCCCACACGCTTAGTATCACACATCCGTTTGGAATGTACTGTGTGTCCATCTACACAACGGCGTACTGGGCATGCTCACACACTTAGCAGTTGCAAAGGGCCGTCTTGCATGCACATGGATTCTAAACACATAAGGGTGCAGTTTGGAATGTACTGTGTGTCCATCTACACAACAGCATACTGGGCATGCTCACACACTTAGCACTGCAAAGGGCCGTCTTGCATGCACACGGATTCTAAACACATAAGGGTGCAGTTTGGAATGTACTGTGTGTCCATCTACACAATGGCATACTGGGCATGCTCACACACTTATCAGTTGCAAAGGTCCATATTGCATGCACACAGATTCTAAACATGGAAGAGCACAGTATGGTATTACTGTCCCCATGTACATGAAGGCCATTCACATGTATTGACCAGTAAACACTCAGGAGCCATCACAGATGTCTCGGGTGTAGATCACAGAGGTACACACCACAGTCTACAATGTAGCCCTCAGACATCACCATGTTGTTGGACCAGCAATACACAGCCATACATTAACACAACACCGTGTAACTCATGACCAGTGGACTGTACATAGGTGTACAGCAACTGTGCAGACTACACATGTATTGGCAGGGTTCTATCATGTGTTATGCATTGCAATGATACCACTGTACATAACCAGGTCAGCTCTACACATAGCAGGGGTCCTGGGTCTTACACAGCTGTGACAGATGACTGTCACTGTACACCAACGAACACACATGTTTGGATATGTCATACATGTAATTGCAGTGGATATGTGCATGGACCACACACACAACACATATGTACATAGCATAGCTTTTGCTGTCCTCCGTGCAGACATGTGGCTACAGCAATCATACGCATGCAAATGGAAGGTGGGTCCATGGCTGTTGAATGCTAACAGTACATGAGGTAGCAATGTTGACTGAGGACACATTCCCTCTGTACTAGTTACCCATGACACCCATCATATCATACAATAGTCCATGTGTTATGTATGTCAACACACATGTTCAGCAATTGCAATGCATACAAACACGGCTACATAGATTCATAGGTTCATAGGTTCATACTAGGCTATCTGCCCTAGGGCATTTATATGCCTAGCCAGAGTGTGTTTGGCTTTCGCCACCCATTTTCAATGAATTTTGCTATGCCCTTTTTCGAGGTTAGTATACTGTGCCTCTGTCTAACAGTGACACAGAAATGATACCCGGGGTAAACCTACTATCTCCCATCCACTCATCAAGATTCCTCTTGAAGAGAATCAATGAGGGACTCTGCCTAACCTGGACTGGGATTTTATTCCAGAGTGAAGGGAGCCTCTGGGTTATGAATCTGTCCCTCCAGCATGTCCCATTTATTTCAGTGCTGAGGTTCAAGTCTCTCGAGCGCGTAGCTCGATGGGATTTGGATTTTCTGAGGTACAGCATGTCCATTAATTCCGGGTTGGACGTGGCTTTATACGTCAGGCACAGATCGCCTCTGAGCAGGCGGTATGCCACTGAGTAGAGCTCATGACAGGCATGTAGGACCAACACACATGTACAATCTATAGTGTGCATGCAGCTACCATGCATGTGCAGTAGCTGATGTAAGTAACTTATCTGTGCCTAACTACAACATGCAGTTGCAATGCAGCCCCAGCATTGACACCTGTATATGGTGACATACTGACAGTACAGTAGGATGTACATCAGGTATGGATGGATGTGTGTACATAAAGTGGTAATCCACCTGTATAGATGGATGTTTACTGGGGACGGCTCACAGGTGTGTCACACACCTGCCTACCATTACATGTGCAAACAGTACGCTATGTTACTGTTACTTGACGGTGAACACATAAAACCTACACACCGGTCAGGTGTTACCGACTGTACGTCACATGACACCTGTAACACTTACATCCTCTCGTGTGCATATAGCAGCACAATTGCTGGACATAGCGCTGGTACACATAATGCGGCCAATACTGCTGCATGTCTGTCAGACGTATCATCATATAGCAGGTGTATCATTCACTGTACTGCCATGTGTGTTTGCTTGTGTGACCATATATGCCAACTATGGTGGGGAATACATCCCAATTGTTACACACCCCTGTACACTGTTGTAGACATCTGTACATACTGCAGTGTGGAAAGCATGACGTAGGCAGGTGTGGTGTGTGTATCACACACATCAGCTATCCGTATGTGTATGACATTTGTGGTCTCCACAGTGTGTGTGTGTGTGTGTGTGTGTGTGTGTGTGTGTGTGTGTGTGTGTGTGTGTGTGTGTGTGTGTGTGCATGTATGTATGTATTTATGGCTGTCTGGTGCATGGAGTGAGGGTGTATGCTACCATACAGAACACACAGGATCCCTAACCCTCATGGTGATGCAATCTACTACCCTGTTGATGCCATCGGTCTCAGCCGTACTGGCTACCTGTACATCTTCTTTCTCTGTGTCGCGTTGTGTGGGTGCACAGTACTGTGAGGGTGATGACCACATAGGCAAGGGTCCTCACCTCAACACTATGGGGTGTGCATTATAGTGTTGTTGACCCCATGAGTGTAGGCATGTTCCTGTAATGTGACAGGGTATTACTGCTACAGTGAGGCCTCATGCTATTAAGTGGCCTCTAATGTTATCATTGGCCAGACCACTGTGTACAACCCCTGCACCATGTCAACATACCTGTGATGTGACCTGGTATGGATGTCACGTCTCTAGCCACTGTAGCCTATTAAACCACCCACATGCTGCTGGATCAGTATATGTGTGGACATTTGTGGTATGTTATACTTTCCAACAGTCAGGTTGAGGCTACGTATAGCATGCTGATATTGCCATACGTGCCTGTGAGTACTCCACAGTTACACATGGGAGACTGCAATCACTGCTACCTGTAGGCACATGCAAGTAGACCATAAGGAGGGAACCAGGGCATCATTACCAACATGCTGTTACTGCTGTTACCAAGACACATACTGTGAACATATAACAATGCATGCTAAACCTGTACTACATGGTATGTCTGGTGCATGTCAGCAGTACACAACTAATGTAATATACAGGGCTCTCACTATTCGTGCACAACTAATGTAATATACACTTCTCTCACTATTCTTACACAACTAATGTAATATACACTTCTCACTATTCTGTTCACCTTGTGCATCAGACAATTTGAGCATGTCCCTGCACCGATGGTGTGGATGTCAGGGATGTGGCACAGGCTTCATCATATGCACAGGGTGATAATGTTTGCCAGGAGGATAGGCTGCATCAATGGATGACATCATGTGTGTGGGTAAGGGCCAGGGATATGACTGAACATGTCTGTTCAGTATGCATGTGGGTGTTGTGGTGCCTTACAGATGTGTCGGCTGTGTGCGTGTATGTGTGCACACAGTTCTGCCTTTTGTGAGGCCTACACAGGGGTATTATTGACAGCTCCAGATTGTACAGACCAGGTTTTACAGCTCACTGTGTCCGGCCACGGCCAAGTGACCTGTGCCTGCCAGGGGTTGCACGGGCACTACCAGGCAGAGGTACAGATTGGCTACTGTCCGATGACACATGTCCACTGGAACCCTGTCCCCACTGTGAATGTCCGGGGCCACGTCCACATGGCCTGTTGTGTCCTGGTGTGGACAGCGCAGCACCAGCTGCACTGCTACTGGTACCGTCACTATGGGAGCAGGCATGTGAGGTGGCACACTCACATTGACCTGCACTAGGTGGTGTAGCTGGCCTACGTCCACGTGGCCTATGCCTCACTCCTATCAGATGTTCCAGCACAGACAGCTCATGCTTGCGGATTGCCATGTCACGGTCAAGAATTCCGACCATGTCACCCAATCACCTGTCCAGGACATCAGAAATCTGCTGTTGGGCATTTGCCAATGCCTGGATGTTGTCGTTTAGGGTACAGATAGCAGTCCTCTGCAGCCTCTGCCCTTCTCCGTTCTGCCATTCAGCATGTGCCTGTGCCACCATTACAGTCTGGAACATGCATCTGGTGATACCAGTTGCTGCACTCTGTCCTGCAGGTGCATGTCTGCCAGAGGTCCTCCTACGAGCAGCACCGGCCACATGCCTGTGTGGCACATCAGCAGTCATTACACTGACACCATGGTGTGGAGACACACCTTCTGTAGCCACCACACATTCCTGTTCCACGCTAACAGATGCTGAATGTCCTTCCACTATGGCCACTGGTGATGCCGTAAGTGTTGGCAGCAGAACTGTGTGCAGGGAAGAGGGGGACATAGCTGGGTTGGCAACCATTGGCACAGATTCAGCCCCTGACAACCCTGCCTGTACCTCATGCATATGTTCATCACTGCTAGTATCTGTGGGGACACTAACATCAGATGGACCGCAGGAGGGTAACGCACCTACATCACCTGTGAATGCAAAGACAGACTCTAAATTACAATAGACACACACAGACACACACAGACACACACACAGATGCACACACACACACACACACACACACACACACACACACACACACACACACACACACAGACACACACACACACACACACACACACACACACACACACACACACACACACACACACACACACACACACACACACAGACACACCATGCATGTGATTTGACAGACAGCATGCAGCATGCCTATGATACAGCAGACTGCATGCAGCTCAGACATTAATAGTGTTAGTTAGCATACCTGCCTGTGGTGCACACTACAGCAAGCAGGTGTCATATCAGTAGCCATGCAGTTCACACAATCATGGTAGTATGCATGCATCCCTGTGATACACCATGTGGACCAGAACAGGATAACAGTACACATGGCTGACGTGACCTTGATATGTAATCTGCTAACGTGTGCATTAACATGCATACATGTCTGACACAATAGTGTCCTGCACATGTACAGTGTCGTAATGGCCATCACATTGCAGTGTTGTCTGTATGCCCTACAGATAGAATGCATGTTTCCCAAATGTTCATGAGCATGGAAGGGTAGTGTGAGCCATCTACATTGCTATACAGTGTGAAGTACAGACACTGTGCCATTGCATGGCATCATGAGGCATCGATATTGCTATACAGTGCATAATATGTACGCATTGCATAGCCATAACTGCATGCATACCCATGACATGACTGTGGATTGTGACCCATGATGCTGAGGTGTATACACACCGAACCATGCTGTGTCATGTGACAGGTCACTGGAGGACCTAGAGATGACACCCCTGCACAACAACTACAGAGTCTTAGCTGCCTGCCAACCATGTCCACACTTAGCAGACTTGTCAATGCACTACGTCCCAAATGACATTGATGTACCACACACACGAGGCGCACAGCTAACGGTGATGTCCTACAGCAGTAAGGAAAATGTACAGTATCTGTGGCCTGATGTGGTGTCAGTGTCTGTAGAAGCTGTAGAGGTGACTACTGTCATGCTATGACACAGTCGTGATGTCCAACACATCTTATATGGTAGACGTCAAGTGACACCTCCACTAGCTGTGCACAGGCTTTTAGGATGTCCAGTGTACCACATCTACTGTATGATCAGTCAACTAAGGCTATAATTGGACCATGTGTGGACAATGTGCAACAGGGTGTATACACATCACATCTACTGTGTGGCTATGTGTCTCAGGCCATCACCCATGGCCATATGTGCACAAGGGTTGGGAGGGTGGCCTAATGGATAAAGTGTTTGCCTTACAAACACAAGGTGCAGGGTTTGAGTCTCACAAGGGATAATTGGCTAGGCTTAAAAATGGCTCACAAGGGCAGTTAGCTTAGTACTAACCTATGAAACCTATGAAACCTAAGTGTTGGCCAAATATGTGTGATGGCCATCAATCCCACATGTCTGTGTTGTCCCATATGACATACACCCATAGATGTCAGATCTGTCACCATCCACAGGGCTATGGAGACAACGGGTCGTATGTTTGGTATGTGGGTTATGGGTTATGGGATAGTGTGACAATATTGCAGCCAAAACACTACCTATCTGGGACATGTCAGATGGCACATCACAATATGTGCACCTCTTGCAGGGGCATATAAAACAATGGTGACACCTGTGGGCTGCCCATATCACAGCTCACTGTGTGGTACTGTTTGCGTAACACAGGTTTTGTTCCAATGTATAGTACATATGCCTACAGTGTACAACACCTCCACTGTTGTATGCACAGCTGTCCACACATGTAGCAATGATGAATACTGTGGTTTCATGTCGGTGTATCATTTTGATTGTATATATTGCACATGGGTGGCCAGGGGGTATGATGGGGATGCGACCTGTATATCGTAACTGGACCGAACATCATGTGTACAGGTGTTAACTGGCCACATGGCAAATAGATCTATGCTTTAACATCCCTGATACTTATGACAGCCTCATCTGCAACGGACTGATGTCTGTGCGGCATGCCAGAGGTACCTGTGTAGGGGTGACACAGCAGTTTGAACCTTATCCATGACTTTATGATAGCCACAGGGTGCACTGTGCATGTTAACACATTCACCTGTACAATAGCATATAGTATGCACATGTGTGCATACACAGGGTAGCATACTGTAGTATGCAGCATGTGTGTAAACATACCTTACATATGATGTTACATTACATAATGTACAGTGACACATGCAACTCAATGGGATATAACAGCCCTATATGCAGTAGTGACTTACCAGCCAACTCCAGGCCCATTGGATGGGAGACACCCACTTCCACGATGGCAGCTAGTGTTTATGGATGCTGTTCTGAGGGTGTCCTCAGACTGGCCAGTAGCTCCTCGGTGTGTGTGAGTGGGGGCTGGGTTGGTGGCCACCACCTGTTCCACCTTGTTCCCTGGCGATTGCAGTGGCATGCTGTTTTACATGTCGTATCAGGTCCATGCAGTGTCTGCGCACCTGCTTGTAGGTGCGGTTATGGCCACCCACATCATTCACCCTCTTGCAAAGATCCTGCCACAGGTCATCACACTGCTGGGCATGCTGTGGCACATGGCTGAACAACACCTCGTAGTTCTCATGGCGGTACGGGATGAGGACATCATCCTCCTGGCACCTGTACACTGGCAGGCGTGTATGAGGCCTTATCTGTAAGACATAATGATGGTGACAGATCACAGTATCAGAGATGTACAGAGATACTGCTGCACATACCTTGCTAGTTAATCTAGTACATCTGCACAGTTATCTTTGCAAATCATCATAACACCGACACGACTGACATGTTTGTGTCACACACATGTAACACCCGTTATGCATTGGATATCATCACCATATATGTGTGTCACCTCATTACAGTGTTCACACTCCATGTGAATGCTGTCTTGATGTGGGCATGTCTATTTGCCTGTACTGGTGTTCTTACCTATCAGTACATGCCTGGATGTGTCCACGGTAATGCTGTTGACCTTGATGTTGTGTATATGTCACATATCAACACATACACTGCCTTAACGGACATGAGCAGCGACAATGCACACATATGCATGGAAACCTTTACATGCATGTGTTTTGCCATATACATCTACACGCCACTGTACAGCTGTTCAACATCCTGCCACGGATCACGTGTGTTGCACATGTGATTGAAATGGGACAATGGCTAGTTGGACGTAATTCGCAGGGATGGTTATCAACTATAGCATGTACGGGCAAGGTTTCCTACCTGTATCCGACAGCCATTTTGCCACCAAGAGGTGCATCACTGCCACATTACTGATCCAGACAGTTGATACTACATCTACCATGCGGCCATCACACCATGTATGACACAGATGACATGTGCAGCTTTGATGGACAGGGATGCATGGTATGGCTGGAGTATGTCACATGTATAGCACAGGGATCTGTCCAGCATGTTGCAATCCTAGTAGTAGTACGGTGGCTGTCCATGACGTATGTCTTTCAGATCCGGATATGGACATGTAGCATGTCCAACATCATAGTGTAGCACATGTCTTTATGCAAGGTAGACAGCATGCTGCATAGTGGAGGTGAGCATTGTGAAGGCTGGTATCGCCCATGCACTCATGGCCGATACCCCTTAAAGGTGATATGGATCCAATATTGGTCACCCGAGTGCTGTGTATGCATGTGCAATGATCTCCATGCTCATGGATGGCACCCTGTCATGACATGGGTACCTCGTTAGACTACCTAAGGGGCCTGGAGACGTCACCAACTCAGGGAGGTGAAATGCACAGCACCATCCCTTACACAGTGTCCATAATGTTGACCGCAGCCTAGGTGGTAATTAATGGGTACAGGGATAGTCACCTAGCAGTGACAATGCTGATATCATCCATCAGGATGCGCACATATGTCACACTCCTCACCCACAAAGCCCATTCTGTATGTTGTTCACAACACTGAGACAGCTATTGCTCACAGGTCATAGCCATTCACATCCTTACATACACAGATGCCTCACATCTGTCTGTGTGGTATTGGCTACAATGAGGGTGGAGTACAACACATTAACCCTGTTTTACTGTAGCTGGCACTGGTGTGTTGATTCTGTCAACAGGCCACTGGTAGAACACTCCTGTGACATATGAAGGTATATGTAGTCAAACATCCGTACTGTCATGTACAGCTGTACTGTTAACATCTACATTGATAATGGTTCATGGACTTGCAGACCATACTCAGCAGGGTTATAGTGCAGTGCCACCACTTATAACTGTCGTCACCACTTGTGTATTTATATTATCCAACACCCTATCTGTATTGTATTTCCATGCTCAGCACTTGTTCAGAACTTGTGAACACTTTATGAGCTACTGGTTAATATAGCACCCATTCCACACCATTTCACACAAGTACACTGCCTGTCCTCACATTTCCAGCTTGCTTACAGTACAACAGCTGTTGTAAACTCACATATCTTGTGAGACATGGTTTATATACAGGCATGTCCAACTGTCACGTACCAGTGCTATCGCCTGTCTATATGATTAATATGTCATACATGTGGCAATAGAGCAATTGTCTCATGTACACAGTCAATGCACACCTCCCAACATATGACACAACAGCCTGTGGGAGATGCACATATGCAGCCCTGCTGGGGGTAATGCTGCCACCAACCCTGACTGCACCTGACAATCATGTGGGGATGTGTAACATTCGCAACACACCCCACTCATCACATAGTCTCACAAAATCTCCACCATCACAGGGCACACATACGTGTACAACTTGTGCAGTACCTCTCCATACTCTGTGTAGGCACCAAATGCAGCCCCCCCATCACCAAACACAACAACAATAACTTATAGCCCACAGACTCATGTGTGCCCATCACATACAGCCAATAGGGTGTTATAACATACACAACACACCTGTCATAGGTGGCTCTGTAGGCGGTCACACTGATGTTCCACTCAGAAGGCTACACAAGGTGATAGTCGCTTACATCTTGCTGTCAGGTATACACCCATGCCACACCTCACCAGGTACAATCTGACTGTCATTCTCCATGTTAGTGTGACTGCCCTGAGATGCAACTTCACAGACTACGTGTGCAGGGACATGCAATAGCTCAACAGTCTTGTAGCCCTGACGGTATGGGCCACGCCCTGGGGAGCATTTTGCATTCATCCGGACCTGATACCACTGTACAATGACTGACAGTGTCACTTCAACTGTTGCCTATGCTTCTGCTGTCATTCCACAGGCATCTGTTATCTGTCCGCTTTGACTGACATGGTCAAGAAAACATGTCGATTTGGCACAGCTGACCTGCACCTGTCAGCCCTGGGAGTACAGATAACATGTAAGGCTCTTGCTGCTTCTATACTGCCTGTCTTGCACTGTTTCCAATAACATTCACCACCAGAACGGGAACAGGCAAGCAAAACATGGAGGTCATGTGAAGCAATGCCTGACATCCTCATCTCTGATGCACGCAAGCAAGGCACTCCTTATAATGGACCACTTCAATATCTCTGCAGTGACTGGCACCTGCCTCCATGCTCTGCAGGGCACACCTGCAATGACAGGTTATACACAGTCCATGCCATGCACTTATGCAACCTGGACCAGCACACCCACAGCTGAGTTGTTCCCATATTCCCATATGTTGTACACACATCCTGGCTAGTTACTTAGCACAATGCATCAGAGGTGCTCCACGTGCAACTAACTGTAGCCAGAACTGCTATACACATTGTAACAAGCTACGGATTCAACAACATACCCCATGGTTACCAGGCCTCATTTCATGGTGTACTGGACAGCAGGGCTCAGACAGGTACTACTGATGTGAGACTGACACTACCCCACACGTAACAGGGATATCCAATCATGTACCAACACATTAGGCCAACACTGTCCGGGATTCATAGCCTCCACTCGGCTGGATCAACCCATACACACCACCTCCACGACCAGCAATATCCTTGACATGGACATTACCAACATGTGACTGGTGTTCCACACCTGGGGTTATTCCCTCATTGGTGGATTCTGAACGTATGCTAATCACCCTTGTTATCCACACCCCGACACCACACCCTTCATGGCATACAGAGTACAAGAGTACTACAACGCCTACCACAGATGTCTTATGACAGCAGTAGCTAACATCATGACACTCGTGCAGTTGGACAATGCACATACAAATGCTGACACATACCCCAGTGCAATTCATTAGCACTTACACGACTGCATGGATCATACTATTCCACACACAGCCATAATGGTACCCACCAGATAACAGACACCACTCTGGGGGTCCAGTTCCATGGACATCATTTACAACAGGTGGAGGCTATTGCAAAGTGGAGTACATTCCAATGGGTGGGGTAGCTCACTCGTCAGCCTCAGTAGGGCCACAGGATCCCTCTTCACATACTCCGAAACTAGCTACCTAAACATTACTGCGACATATTCCAGGGTGTACCGCAAGGCATTAAGGAGGTATGTCAGTAGTCAGTGGCAATACCCACATCTGCTCTGACATACAACAGTTACTCCGGTGCATTACAGAACTAGGTGATGTTGGCAACATGCTGGCGGATGGGTTCAATGCTAACATTGCACCCTTTCACTCCC
The DNA here is from genome assembly GCF_019279795.1 of Protopterus annectens. Lineage (NCBI taxonomy): Eukaryota > Metazoa > Chordata > Ceratodontiformes > Protopteridae > Protopterus > Protopterus annectens. The sequence goes on along the minus strand of NC_056726.1, from coordinate 1,080,155,221 downwards.
TACAGGGCCACAATCCATGCAGGTACAGTGTGGTGTCCCTGCAGTGACACCTACACAGTACTAACCTGCACTCTATATGGCCTGGAACACTGGACACATGTGACCGTCCAACATCCCAGGCTGTGATTTACACAACCCTCTGAACGGCATGTCTACCCACTTGGCCACCATATTGAGTAATAGCCTTGTATCAGACATTGTGGCCCCTGAATGTCACACAGCAACAGTTATCACACTCCACGCAGGTGGCGCCACAATGCACAAGGGGGGCTATTGCCCTACACACCTGACTGGAATGTTCATCAAGGCTATGGGGCACATCATCATGGAAGTCATTCACAGAGACATTGGAGGGCTCCGGTCCTTTGATGCCACCCAGGTTGGACTTGTTAGGGCCAGAGCATGGCTCCTACACCTGGTGGACTCCTTTCATACAGTTACCAGGGTAGTTGATGACGGTAAGGGGGTCCACACAGCCTACATTGTCCTCTCATTGCCTTGCAGCACCGTTCTCCATTCTGGTATTGACGACATACACACCCACCTGCACATCAACCCCCGTGTCTCAGGATGTTATCCAGAGTGGCTCACAGACAGGACACAAACAATGAGGGTGGCATACCATAGTACCTACTGTATTTCAGTTACACTTGGCATACCACAGTCCTCCATCATAGGGCCCCTCATGTTCGGTATATGCTTCCCTGAGGTACAGGCTAACACAGAGGGACTTTCCCTGTCTAGCTTTACAGACTAGTGCATACAAAGCAACATGATTGATCCACCAGCTGATACTGAACCCCTCCATAAGGATGTCACTGTGACGGATACCCGATATCAATATCATGGCCTCAAGATGCATGACACAAGGTGCATGAACATCCCCTTTGCATTACACCATTCACCCACTGACTATCACATAGGTGGTATTCCCCTACATACATGTCTCATTGTATGTGCTCGTAGTACACACGTATGTCGCACCCACTCCTTTGATTACCATATTGCCACTGTAGCATGGATATCCCTCTACGTGGCCACACTTATCTGTACTGGGTGTGTAGCTGGGACACAGGCACCCATTGTACCTCTGTACTCCAGATGTATACACACATTCAAGGGGACAACACCCCATTTAGGGTTTACCTTACACAACAGCTACAGCTTTACATACCACAACATTAACACACCATGATGGTTAATGAGCTCCGATGGTTGAAGTATGCGGCAGAACTACGGACTCCACGTCTGTACTCATTTGCATACTACATACTCAGGGGTGACCTCTGCTGAACAGACAGGGCCCATGTCCACAACAATATTCATGGATATACTCCACATAAGCGACATAAGCAAAGGCCACTGTGAGCAACATGCTCATGGATATGTGCACACACGCAACGATGAGTGGGATGTGCTTGAGGGTTACATTCCCAAACCAGACACTTACCATGCTTTGGAATGTGATTCCTATGTACATCACGCAGGGACACTCAGTAGCACTGTTCATGTGATGCCTCACTTGGTGGATGGGAGACACATGTACGCCAGAGATCACTGCAGGGGCTGTACTGTTTTGAGGTGCAGGTAACACATGGCTCTGCTATCCACAGACAGGACACTACCCTGGAGAGGTGCCACTGGTGTGAACACTGCAGTTGTGCTTACATAGACTTGCCGGACTGCATAGTACCCCACTATGAACCTGTGAAGCTATTACATGTCCTTTGTGCATGGTTACTTGAGTAGCCCTTCCATTTAGATTAGCTATCATGCTATTACAGTGTCCATTGACTACAAGCCATATGTATCCTGTTATTGTATATTGTGCATGCCAATAGACGATACCTTTGGTATGCATGCTATGCCTGTTTGTGTAGAATATCTGCCATATCTACATACAATACTGTACATTACACATATTTTACATAGTATCCCATAATGCAAATCATACTTGCATAGCAGGACCACCTTCGACATGTCATTGTCGTTATATGGCCATACACATGCCTACTGTGACGGCATATCAACATATACTATCCCCTGCTATGGCTCGTACTTGTTGGACATACCCTACCACTGATGGCGGGTGGTATGGAATTGTTCTGTTTAAAGCCCTCATGCAGCATCCCTTGTGGTGTCTGATGTTTACTTTGTGGCCCACTGCAGGTCACACAATTTCTACAAGCGTTACTATGCTCAGCAAGACGTCACTACATAATACCCTTTCCCACTTAATGCATTGCGGACACTTTTAATTCATACAAAACAGGCTATACATACACTAACATAATTAATACAAAACAGGCTATAAATAACTTCCATATCGAGTGTTCTACATACCTTGTTATCATTGCGGATTTTCGTAACTATCTCTTTTACACTGTTTAAACAGTTATATGGTATGAGCATACAGTTTGAATGTCTGGCAAGTGATCCTTATATACGTTGATACCTGTAACATGTGGTTTCCTGCCGCCAATTGCTGTTCCTGACTGACTTATTACATGCACATCAGCTGTGCAGCTACTCCATTCACCAATTGGGCAGCAACAGTGGGGTATAACTGAATTCTCCAGTTGGGAGTTGCCCATTTGCCCTACCTTCGGGGAGACGGCCTGTATTGTGTTTTGTTCTGTGTAATTGCAACTGCTATGTGTAGAGACGTGCATAGTTTGGATTCATGTCCCCCCTGGATTGTGTGTGATGGCTAGGGTATGTGGTTCTACATGTGAGTGTACCTGTCATCCCATCCATCTGATAATGGACTATTGCAAACAAGACCTGTAGCATCGCTGTTTGTTCCAGTATACAACGGCTATGATTTCACATGGCACCTTTAAATGTGCCTCTCACAAGGTATGTTAATGCTTCTGCAGATGTAATTGACTGACTAGATGTTTGTGGTGTAATTACAGTCTGTATTAATATAGTTTCATGTGTGGGGGATGTAGGTGGGTGTACGTAACATATACAGGTTTGTGGGGCCTGCATTTCTACATATTCCATATATGTGTGTGGGCTCCTTCCCTAATTAAAGAGCTATCAGTTAGTTGACTTTTGTTATGGGATTATACATTGGCCTGTTGTTAATTGGTTTCTATATAGTGTGCAGGTGAGGTTGATACTTCCATACCTCCAGAATTACAGCGATATGTAAAGGGATGTTACTAACTGACAGCTGTCCCGTGTATTACTGTCCCAGATATTTGCAGTCATTGCAGTTGTGTTGGTAACTGAACCTCTTTGGCATGGGTTGCCACATTTTCAAATGGACATTGTTGGACACTTGCGGGACACACATCGGTGTTTACAGGCCGACACATACCCATGGTCAATACACAGGATAGCACATACTTTTATCCGCAATACATACTTATTGTTGTAGGACTTTGCCTACTTATCATATTGCATGTAACATTTACGTTTCTTGCATACAGGCATAACTATTTAATGCAACTATTACATAATATATGGAACATAATAATGTCCTACAATCCCGGACAGTTGCCCTTTGTAATGTTTTATGCCAGGACACAACGGCCCAGGGAGGGGCTGTCCCTCCTAATGTGGGACAGGTGGCAACCGTATGCCTACGGCTAGCTATAACCCCACCTACCGTAATGATCTACCTCTGAGTTGGCACTACCAGACACATAATGCAGACACACACACACACAGTACAGTCACAGGGAAATGCACACGGCACCCTCAACACACACATACACAGACTACGGGAATCACAGACACAGCTGAACACTGTACCTACGTGGACCGCAACACCAGCAGAGGTACCTAAATGTCCCTTCTTATTGTGATAATATTATTCGCGGTTATAGTGTTCCGGTACTGTGTTCTTTCTGTCTGTCAGCGTTGTGGTTACGCCTGTCGGTATGTGACACATTCCATAGTTGGCTGTGTCCTATTTATTTGTACCTCCAAGGTTTTATGACGGTCATTGACCTATCGATATATTTGCAGATATCAGTGAATCCATATATATCAACATATATCTCTCTATCACCCTTTATATCTATATTATATCTATGTATATATATATATATATATATATATATATATATATATATATATATATATATATATATATATATATGTGTGTGTGTATATATATATATATATATGTGTGTGTGTGTATATATATATATATATATATATATATATATATATATATATATATATACACATACATACATATATATATATATATATATATATATACATACATATATATATATATATATATATATATATATATATATATATATATATATATATATATATATATATATATATATATATATATATATATATATATATATATATATATATATATATATATATATATATATATATATATATATATATATATATATATATATATATATATATATATATATATCTGTCAGGGAATGTGACAGGTAGACTACACCTTTCATTGTGTACCTGTCGGTGTATACTGTTTCCTGGACTCCGCACATTTGTGTCTGGTCCTGTCACATTACACACCTGCCGTAGGTACATCTTGGCTACCATACTGTTAGGTGAATGTATACATGATTGCGTGTTCTACTCCTGGCAGTGGTTGTTTTACCCCTCAGAGCAGGTGCTATTAGTACAGGGGTGAATAATGCTGGTTTCACCTGTTCCAGATATCACTGACCGTGATCTGCGCGATATTCAGTGAAGCTTAGCCCTGTTTCGCGCGTATCCACATACTCATATTTAAATGACGCTTACCAGCACCAGGCAACGCATATTCCTGCTAACGTGTGCTAAACATGATCTGATGACCTGCATCCGACATGCATTATTCGTGCCTTCGGGATTACGTTACATCCCCTGCAGGATGTGGGACCGGGAACATGCACGATGGTCACTGCATTTGCCACTTGGCCATCTGGGATTTGTACACGTGTTATGGTGTTTTGTATGTGGAGTGTACTATGGCTGTTACTCCATACTGCATTCACATGGATAACTCAGTTAGTTTACATAAGGATGTGTCCAATTACTGGTATATCCATGTGATGTCTGCTGGATGTGCTCCAGCATTGGGTATGTATATCACAGTGAGCCACACACGAGAATGTGCTACTCCTTCAAATGAATGTAGGTGGAGCATGCTGGGGTGATGGACACCTGTCATGGCTACACCCCATGCCTTGACACAACATCCATGATTACATTATGTGGAGCCCCTCATTAATGCAGCAGGGAATCCATGCAGAATGTGTGCAGAACAGTGCTTACACACATGTGATCCCGCAATTGCCTCTGCTCCACTGAGCGATAGCTGGTTACTCGATGTTGTGGCGACAGCAGACACTGTTTGCCTCATTTGCTGTATGGCCGCTGACAATCGGGCGTGTACCTACCGATGTAGCTAGGAACCTATACGCACTGCACCAACATCTGCTGATAGGCGCATGTTCTGTTCAGGTGTTGACATTCCTTGTTCCAGTAGCTGTTGTGTGTACAATGTTTGAGGGCTGCCTATGTAGGATTCACACAGTAGGCCACCTATACATTACAATTTACAGGTGGTCGTGTGTGTGCCATCCATTTTACTGTGTGTGCAGGTGGAGAGGTGTGTCAGTCCGTAGGGGCCTACGCTGGCAGAGTATGTGCTATAAGTTCCCTCTTTGCCAAGGCGTAGGCATATTGGGCACGCCTCCATCTACCCACTGGGGCTGGCACAGGGTGTTCATGGTCTGCATCCCTCTGTGCCTGTGATTGCCTTGGCAATTGCGGTGGGCTATGAGGACCTTCACTATTTTATCCCTGCTGCATCTGTTTCCGCAGGATCATGTTATGTAGCATGGCACATACTATGAAGATGTGGGCACATGTGCCTGGAGAGCACTGCAAGGCTCCACCAGATGTGTCCAAGCAACAGAACCGTGATTTCAGCTTCCCGAACACATGCTCTATGATGATTCTGGTTTGTGCGTGTGCCTCATTATGGCGTTCTTGCATGGGTGTGTGTGCATTTCTGATGGGAGTCATCATCCACGGCTCCAGTACATAGCCAGCATCACCCACAAGGTGGCCATGTGGGATGTCCCCCTGACAAATACCTGATACAGCTGTGAGGCATGCCAGATATGGGAGTCATGGTAGCTTCCAGGGCTGCCAGCACACACATCCATGATAATGCCCTGGGCATTGCACATGACCTGGCAGTTGATGGAGTGGAATCCCTTGCGGTTTGTGTAGTGCCTACCATGCTCACCAGGTGGTGACTTGATATGTATGTGCGTGCAGTCTATCGCACTCAGTACCTCCGGGTAGTGTGCCACATGGTGAAAGTAATGCATATTGCTGGCCAACTCCACCTGAGTTCGGGGGAAGTATATATGCTCATTGGCATGTGGTACTATGGCATCCAGGAACTGGTGTAGTACCCTGTATGCTGATGCCTGTGAGATCCCCATTATATCTCCAGTTGGCCTTTGAAAGGTACCTGTGGCTAGTATTCGCAAGCTTACACATACCTTCGTGTCCACTGGGATGGGTTCCCCTCTGCTGTTTCTGGTTCTCGGGCGTGGCCGGCACAGCTCAACTATTTGCTGCAAAATGTCCCTGTCCACCCTGTAATGCTCTACTATCTCCAGATCATGTAGCCCCTGGTAGGTTACCCTTGGTCTGAACACTCTTCTCCTCCTACAGGGCCTGCGGTAGTTGTCAGCATCATCCTCCACAACACCGTCAGTCTCTAACACATGCTGATGAATCACAGCTATGGCAACTCCCAACATGTACATTTTAAAAGTTCCCCATCTGTTCACACCGATGGTGCAGTGTGGGAATACACAGATGTGTGTAGGGTGCTTTCATACTTTATACTATTGTGCTGTGAACACCGATGATGTCATAGGGTGTGTATGTATGATCGTAGCTACAGGGTATCTTGTGTGTTTTACTACAGGAACTATTATTGTGGTGCCTTTGGTGTTAAGTTACATTTGGCTGCCATGGATTACCTCTTGCCTTCCCTTTACATTTCTTCATGTTTCACCTACACTTTCCTGGCATGCATCCAGCAGCCTGCTATCATTAGTAGTTTCCTAGACCTGGCTTCTCTTGCGTAATGTGTTCTGTTGCCAGTCTGCTGTAGGTTTGCTTTGCTCTGCTATGACAGTTCTTCTTTCTTTGCAATCCGATGCCTCCCCTATCCTGTTTTGCAGGTTTCTGCATGCAGACTTGTCAGCTGCCATCGATTGCCCACTGTGAGTTAATAGGTGTTAATTGCTCAGTTGTACTCCAATTACCCTATTGCAGCATTTCCTTCTTTTCTTCCCCTGACCTTCCTGTTTGTGCTATGGTTCGTGGCGCGTGCATCCGCTTACTGGGTTTTGGGCATGTTTTCATCCCCGTACACATGCGCTTTCGGGCACCATGTGTGCTCTCAGATAAACAATTCTATATCTACCTCCCCACTCTTTCCTGCAGCTTTGCTTAGCAATGGCCAGGCCAGATTTGCATTGCTCCAATGTGCTTACAGCTACGGTGGCATACCCCCCTGCTGATGTCATGTATCACCTCTGAGCCACTCCTCGGTGTTATAGCACTGCACCGTATGGTAAATCCTTCATCCAGCGGGACGTTTGCGATTCAGTATTACCTGCCTCATTTGCATGGCATTGACTACTAATTCATAGTTACCGTGCCGAACACTGTTGCAGACCCTTAGCAACCCTTGCACCTTGGTTGTGGTGTACCATGCATACCATTGCATATTATGGTGAAATCCTGATTTGTATTACATTGCGATTTTATGACATTTGCATATATTTTCTTTGTGTTCCAGTTTGCGCACACATGCCCTGCGGTTGTACTTTGTGTTACTGTGGACATGACATTAATTGTTTTTTTTTACATGTTGTGCATCTTTTCTTATGCCATTGACTGTGTATTTAGCCATTGGCATATGTTAACTTTGTAATACATGAGTCTGGTCCACTTCCATAGCTCTGATGTTCTGTTTGGGAAAGTGTAAACCATGTTTTTTGGTTTACATTTCCGTGGGCTTACGCTACACCTGCACCACTTCATGAATCGTTATTTACCTTCATTTGCATGGTGCAGCACTGTGCATGGGGTGATTAGCATACCTACACCAAGTGCTGTGCAGTTCTGGCGTACGCCGGTAGTTCACGTGGAATTGGTTCATACCTGAATCGCTCGACGGCCATATTTGGTGTTATACCGACTATGCTACGCCTGCACCTGGCGCAAGATTCATGAATCCGGGGGTTAGTTTATTTGTGTTGGATAAAGCTGACATAATTATTTCTGATGAAGTTATGCATACATTTCTAAACTTGCATTCTTTTTTTCCAAATATTTTATTGATTTTCAAAAAGACAAAACATAATTTCTACTAGAATACAAATGAAACAAAGACAAACTATATACAATTTGTACATATGGCCTATATGAAAAAAAATGAGAATAACATAGAATTAGAGAGAGGTAGTTACACATAACAAAATTAGTGTAATTTCTCCAAGTACTAAAAAGATGTGGAGATCTTTAAAGTCTCAATGAGAGAAAAAACTTTCTCCCAAGGATTGTTGATCCATTTATTAGGGAAGATTCTTGTTTCTTTTACCTTTGTTTCCATATGTATTGTTTCTTCTAGTAGAGTCATACATTCTTGAAAGTTGGGTTCAGATGGTTTTCCATTTTCTTGTAATATATTTTCTAGCAATTGCTAGTATAGTCAATAGCAGATACAAATTTGTTTTGCTCATAACATTTGTTTCAGTTACATTCAGAAAAATCATGGATTCAGTTAGTATGAAGGAATCTGAAAAAATATCTTGAAGGAAATTTCCAATCTCCTCCCAGATTTTTTTAATTTTGATGCACTAAAAAAATATATGAATCCAATCAGCATTACAATTCTGAGAACATCTCCAACAAAACAATTGTTTATAAGAGTCCATTTTAGCTATCCTATTGGGGGTGTAAAACACCCTGTGCAAGAATTTTCATGAAAAAAAATTCCAAGCTTGTAGATTGGAAGTTAATTTAATAGAATACAATAAATTAATTTTGTTTTCAGAGGAGAGGTTAATCTGATGACCTTTAGTAATAAAGTTCCAGAAGTTTTGTTTTGGATTAACTTTGTAAATTATTAAGTTTTTATAGAGCAATGAGGTTAAATTAGACCAATTACATTATTTCAGTCTTTGATGTTAGCCAAAAGTGCTCTTTTCAACATGGGCTATGTGCCCAGAATTGCTCCTTCATGGAGATACATGTATTGGTAGCATATCTAAATATGAATTTAAGTTCTTATTTTATTAGAGTTGTTTCTCCTGGCACTACTGTGACTATCTGGATATCTGTCTTCCACATTGATATAATTTCTGTTTGCAAATCCTGATATCTGTGATATATATATATATATATATATATATATATATATATATATATATATATATAACTGAGAGAACTGCAGAAGATATTACTTAAATGCAATAGAAACTTCTATAAACTAATAAAAAAAATAAAAAAATGGACCAACCACTGTGGTTTTGTTTGGTCCATTTTTTATTTTTTTATTAGTTTATAGAAGTTTGTATTTCATTTAAGTAATATATACATATATATATATATATATATATATATATATATATGTATATATATCTCTACCTGAAAACGCCAAAATCGCAGAACGCCGACAACCAGAACACTGACACCGGAAGATCAACAACGGAGAAGACTGACAGTTGAGAATCCCGATGCTGAGAACACCGCCATGTTAAGGTAAGTGTGCGATAGGGGCGGACGTTAGGGTCAGGGTGTGGGTAAGGTAAGTGTGTGATAGTGACAGATGTTAGGGTAGGGTGCAGGTCAGGTAAGTGTGCGATAGTGATGGAGTTTAGGTTTAGGGGCGGGTTAAGTGAGATAGGGTTAGGGTGCGGGTAAGGTAAGTGTGCGATAGTGACGGACCTTAGGGTTAGGGTTTGGGTTTAGGTTAGTGCATAGATAGTTGTGTATGTAAGGTTTAGTGTAGGTTTGTAAGGTTTTTGGTGTGCTTGTGTTGGTTGTGTGTTTTTCGGAAAACGTATTTGTTTTGTTGATTGTTGGGATTTTGGTTTGTCAGGCATGTGAAGTTTCGTGTTTTTGAACGTTTTTTTGTGTCGGTTATTTCGTTGTTGTTGTTTTGGCGTGTTGGTGTTATCAGGTAGACCCATATATATATATATATATATATATATATATATATATATATATATATTTATATATGTGTGTGTGTGTATTATTTTAACACCTCTACTGGATTATCACTTATGACATAGGCAAACATACATTTATATAAAAGAAAACAAAGTTAATGTGTTCACAGTTATGCATAACATTATGCATCACATATATTATATAGAATTATCATCAATGCAACAGTACATAGATTGTTCAATTCTGCCTTCCATTAAACCTCACTGCTCTTCCTCCAAAGCAATATTCTGCATGTATTGTTCCCACAATTTGCATTTTTCTATATAATTTGCTCCTACCCTTTCCTAAAGATCCCACTTCCTGTTCTTTCATCTCTGTTACAATATTCACAATTTTAAATATGGTTGGCTTAGGCTTTGATTTCTATTTTATAGTCATTGCTTTTTGGCAGCCACCAGAATTAAACATAACAAGGCCTTACTATGTCTAGATAATTCAGATACTGTATCCCAGTTCACAAAAATAATTTCCTTAGTTACATTCCTTTGCTCACCCAATATTTTTGACAGAGTACTCTGTAGTAAATTTTTACAGTCTGCTAACTCATTACAGTCCCAAAACATATGTTCCCAGTTACCTCTTTTTACCCCCATCGCACCTCCAACATTTGCCATATACCTGACGAAAAATTATTTGGAGTCTACTTGGGTTATAAAAGTATGTCTGCAAATACTTTCTTGCAAAAATTCTAAATCTTCTAGTCTTTGTTGAATATTTAGGAGTCATACATATGTCCTGCCATTGTTTCCTTGTGAATTTATTATCCAAACTCTCTTTTCTAACCTCCTCAAACTGATTCCTACAGTTATTCTGAAATATTTTGTGTGTCCTACTAATTATCCCTTTTTAACAGCTTCTGTTCTAGATTTAACTAAAAACTGTCCCAGAGAAGGTCTTTCACTTAGGATTCCCCTATCCCTTTCTCTTTGCCTATACTTTTATATCAATCCCTGAAAAGGAAGGCAATCTCTAGCCTGCAGTCAAAATGTCTTCTTGGCCTCTTCCCATTCTATTACCTTCCCTCTCTCATTATCTGCTCACAATATCTTGGTTCCTTTGCCAGTTTTCTCTGGTAAATTCCAGACCCCTTTTGCCATTCTCTGTGCCCTTAATTGCTGTCATCCCTAGCGGCAGAATCTCCTTTCTCCATTTTCATGTTGACTTAGTTCTTAGGATACTTTCTGCTACTTATGAATATAATATTTTGTATGGTCATTGCTATTCTCCTTAAGGATCTACATCCAAAATCATCCTATTCTTATTTTTTTTTAATTTCCCCTTCATCAGCATCCCTTTCCACTTTGAATTATAGCTTTCAGTTTGTGTTATGGGTATGCACCTTAACTGTGTAGCTCTAAAATATCCCATCAAATTAAGTAATACTAAACCACCTTGTTCTACTGGAAGGATCAACTTATCCCACTTGACCTTTGCCCTCTTCCCCTCCAAGATAAAATAATTCGACTTTTTGTTAATTATTATCCACAGCTTTTCCTCAGGTTAATAAAAATATACCTGACCTGTGTATAAAACTAAAGGGACTAAAAACATTTCACTGCTTGTATCTTACTATCTGTATCTATAAACAAGAGCTTCCTGTTTGTCAGTTTTTGTATTATATTTTGTTTAGTCTCTTCCCACATATCCTTAGCTACCATAACAGACTACTTTTTAACCCACACTCCTAAATACTTCATTTTATCATGTCCCCATACACATGGGTATTACTACACCAGTTCATGTGTGGGTATATAGTTTACAGCTGTAGCATTTGTTTTATCTTCATTAATTTTAATTAATCTAACAAACGTTTACTCAAGGTTTCCAACTCTCACAACTGTTACAGTGATTCTGTCTTTTCACACATAATAGCCAAACTTTGGAATATTCTTCCACAGACAATAACAAAAACTACAACCACAACCAGTTCAAATCACTCCTAAAAGAACACCTGACTAACCAGTGGCTGTGCTTTTGCCACTCACCTGGATAATTATTTACCCACTTCTATTACTGTTATTAGCAAAACTCATATTCTTCTGATATTATTTTTTTCTTAGTATAGAAATTACTCCAGTACTTGTATTGTCCTATTGCTTGTTATGGTACTATTGCCTGTATTATTCTATAGATTGAACTGTACTATTAAGATTGCATGTTCTTGCATTGTACTGTATTATTGCCTCGACTTTACTTTGAAATATTCTTTGAACTATTGTTGTTTTTTGTAATACTGTGGAGCTTTTCTCCCTGGGTCTCCACTGAAAACGGGCCTCTGGCTCAGTCGGACACTACCCGGTAAACAAATGTAATAAAACAAATATATAAATACTAAATTTTGTATCTCAAAAAGACTTGAACATGTCTGAGAATGTTGCACAACACTGAGATGCCCTTTTCTGATTTTATCAGGTACAAAATAATATTATATGCAAATAAAGTCACTTTTTTTTTATTACCATGCCAGTTCTATCCTTGAATGTCTGAGTCCCTTGTTCTTCTTTGCAATGGTTCTAAATATAACAGAAATTACAAAGGTGACACTCCTGCCTGGTTCATCTGTTCACACACAGCTTATCAGAGAGGAACATACCCACTTTAATTTTTGCCTCTGATCCCTCATATATCCTGCTAAATAATCTTATTATTGTGTCAGGGAATACAAATGTTTCCATTGCTCTAGTCATAAAATCCCACCTTACTTTGTCAAATGTTTTCTCTTCATGAAAACCCATCAACAGCAGTGGTATTTTCTTACATTCTGCTTCCTTCTGGATCATCATAGTTCTATTAATGTTGTCAAATGTTTGCCTTCCCTCCACAAAGCCACACTGATAAATATCTATCAGGTTTGCAACACATTTGCCATTCATTTATCTATTATAGACATAAACACTTTATAATCATGGTTTAAAATTGAAATGGGTCAGTATGAAGCTGGGTCTGATGGGTCCTTGCCATCTTTAGGCATTGCAGCCACCACAGCTTTCTTCTAGAATGTTGATGCCTCCACTCCTTTTAAACTACTGTTAAACGAAACCTTCCAGATCTTTATCACTTCCTCTAACCTTCCATAGGAATACCATCTTTTCCTGGAGACATTCCAGAAGATGGATTATACATCACACTTTTTAACTCACCTCCTCCTATCTTAACTGTTAATTGTTGAGCCTCATCTACCCCTAACCTTAGCAAACTTAAATCTTCCTTAAATAATTCCATTTGTGCTTTTTCTTGATTTCCATATAATTTGCTTTATACAAATTTTCATAAAATTTCCAAAATATCTCTATTACCTCTACAGGAGTTATGGTTATTTTTCTTGTTATAGACTCCCTAATTTTGGCAACAACCCTTTCTACTTTTTGTTGCGTAAGTTATTGTGGTAAAGTTGTGCTCCTGAGCTATCAAAAAACAGTTGCTTAATAGTGATCTTTCTAAACTTATTTATATTAACTAGATACTCCCTTAGTTTCTCTTTAGCAACCTGCAGTTGTACCTCTTCTTGTCCTAGAAGATCTCCCTTATTCTGCAATACTATAACACTTTGTCTTCCCCACTAAACACTTTGTGTTACTTTTTAACCATATCTCCTTTTCTTCTATTTCTACACTATTTTTAAACTCCACCTTCAATTACCCTACTCACTAGCTATGCCTTCTGAAGAAATTTTTATCTTCCTTAATAACTCTCAAATAATTTCCACAATGCATTCCTTAAATTCCTCTTGCCTTATTTTTACTTTATTACCTTGCATTTTTATCTTAGTAGTTATTAGATGTTTGTTGAAGCTTTCAATTAAATGCATATGTTCTTGTTAAATATAATTTCTGTCTAGTCTAGCCCAGTTATTGTGACTTGGGGAATAATATGTAAATTCCCTCTGAGTTCCTCCTACTGACCCCCACCAATAAATAATATTCCCTGCTGAAAACTGATTATTTCTCCCAAAATGTTCTTAAGTTCCAGTTTTATATATAAATACTTGCCAGTAACTTCATCCTAGTGCAAATCTAGCATTATTATATTTTCCTTTTCTATCACTATTGGAACTTGTCTAGCAATTAGTACAAGTACTCCCCTTTTCCTTTGTCTCTGATATTCTGCTGAATATCCATCCCAAAATCCTTTCAAAAATTCACAAGATCACTTCTTTCCAAATGTATCTCCTGTAGCATTGCTATTTGCACTCTGCATTTCATGGGTTCCTATCAGAAGACCAAAGACGCATTCCGTGGAATGCGTTTGGGTCGAACTTCAAATGTCGAAAACGAGAAATAATGAAGTGGCATATAAGCAAATTCTTTCCCTGGGAAAGAAGTCACTTGGCTGCTTCCGTCACTTTGCCATTTTCGGCACTGTAGTGCGATCTCGGAGTTAGTATATTTAAGTAGTGAGGTGTGGGGGTGAAGCCTCCCAGTTAAAATAGTGTTTAGTGTGTTTTTTTTGTTTTTTTTTTTGTTTTTGTTTTGGGAAGAGCGATTTTTTTCTCCCTGGGAAAAAAAATTCCTGTTCTGGGTGTTTGCTCTTTTAAGTTTTCATTGTTTTGGGTTTGATATAACAGCATTCGATCTTTTAATCATTCGCTGTTATAATATAGACCCCATTTCATAATATAATTCAATATTCTTACCTTTATGTCTACACCTGTGAAGCCATTCACATCTTAAAACAATATGGACAATGCAACCATTATGATAAAAAGTTATTATTAACACCTATTATAAATGGCAGCTTTTTTAAAATGTCTGTTTGCGACTTTTGTGCTAAATGCACCCACTAATGTTTAACAGTTTGATCCTCAGTTGTTTCTCGCCTCAGCCTCATTACCACAGTCAACAGAACATGCTGGAGGGACAGGTTCATAACCCAGAGACTGCCTATGCTATGGAATAAACTTCCCATACATGTCAAGCAGAGCACCTCACTTGCCCTCTTAAAGAGAAATCTTGATGAGTGGATGGGAAATAGAAAATTCACCCCGGGGATCACTCCAGCGACTCTATTTGACAGAGGCACTGGGAACTAAGGTCAAGTGGCATGATGCCAGAGTAATCCTATGAGCTAGGCTTATAAAGGCTCCAAGGCCATTAGCCTAGTACACACCTATGAACCTATGAACCTATAAATCCCATAATAAATTCAGTGCATTAGATGTGAGGAGAGAGAAGTGTAAGTGTTGGGTTAACATGAGGTCAGAATCCATTTTTAATATAATCTAATTTAATTTCAGTTCTTGAAGTAACTTGGATGTTACAAGGACACTTTATCATCCACTTTGTGAAGCCAAACTGCTTTGCATAAGATTTTGTATCTATATCTATAATATCTTGTGTTTGAGAAAAAACTTTAGAATCTACACATTTTATCAATTTGTATGCCTTTACTCCTACCACATGTTGTATATAATGCTTTCATATCATGCACAATATCTTTATATACATTTTCTTCAATTTATTTTATTGATCTTGTCTCACACTATGTTGAATTTCTCTGTCCAGATAAATATATATGGGTTCACTATAGAATCTCAAAATACTGAAATCCCGAATTTCAGTATTTCTAAATTCTATAGCATAAAGCTTTAAATCCCGAAACCCCATAACCGCGAAATTTAAAATCGCGAACCTACACTACAAATACACCACACACATACACATACACACAATCTTCCCCACATTCAAACATACAATTCTACACTACAGACAAGCAGGGGGGCAAGCCCCCTGCACCCACTCACAACCCCCCTACTTATATATACTAACGCCGAGATCATACAATCACACACACAAAGGTAACTCACAACCACACATTTCACCGCCCTTTGCACATACACATCACAGTCAAAACACACACCAACATACACTAAAGCCCCTAACCAACACAGTCATGCATACTTACCTGAACTTACACCTATCCATTCACATGCTGCAGCACCAGAAGCTCTGAACTTTGGTATTTTGAATTTCGCGCTTCTGGTGTTTTGGGATTTCAAGGCTTCGGTGTTATAATTTCGAAATACTGAAATTCAGGATTTCAGTATTTTGAAATTTTGAAGGGAACCCAGATATATATATATATATATATTGAAAATCCTCTAAAGTTGTAGTTTGATCTCATTTCCATTTCTTAATATTTTTATCTGTCTTCTTAGTTAATGATCGTGTTCTTCTGGAATATATTCCTTCAGGAATTGTACGATTATTTCCTGATGTTATATATTTTTTGCATGCAAACAATTTCTCTTTTAAAATGTGCCAAATTCCTTCTGCACTACTGAAAATGTCACTCCAATTTATTTTACATAGTGACAGTTTTGTTTCCATATATTCTATTAATGTTCTGTACAATTATTTAGATTTCAGTTATTGCAGTGTCAACCCTATTAAGAGGTTGGATGTTGTATAGCCAATTGGACCAAACCAAGTGTGTCAACATGACATGTATGCGAAATGGAGAGCTATATATGGGACAACATTTTTGGGGGGGACAGGTGCCCTTTTTTATTTTATTTTTTTTGAGAGACAGAGGAATGTTGGGCAAGAGACTTAGGTATGTCTAGGTCAGGCAAGTTGGGTAGGTGAGGAAGCAATCACAGAAAGACTGGGCATACAAGACAAGCCACAGGGATGGGGATGATCACAAGTTCTGGGTGAACACCATGGTTGGGGTGAGGGTGGGGACATCACAATCCCATGGAGGTCAAACTGGGTGACAGTGAGAATCGAGTCATCACCCACATGACTGTCAGCACTATCACCTCTCTGCACCAATGGCTACAGTGTATGATGTCTGCATCTCCTGATGTTATTCAGGACAATGATGGAGAGCTCATTAAATGAGTTGCGAGATCTCAATCAGGTAAATGCCCTATTGTTTTTTTTTTCCTTTGTCCCCAAACCCTGCATAGCCATTTAGCTTCTTTGAATTTGTATTTAGAAAACCAGTACCTTAAATGTCTCATACATGATATGGAAGGTATGTCAGGCCCTTTGTGTGAAACGCTTGCTAAGAAAGCCATGAAATCTAGGTCTGGCTTACCAGCTGCTCCTCCAATTCTGCACATCTCTCCCGAGGCCAAAGTTGGCTCAGAGACAATTTTGGAGTCAGTAGGCATTCTTTCTATTAGTACCAGTGTGGAGGCTGTGAACGACCCTACTAGCACATTCTCGGGGGATATGCAGGCATCTATTCCAAATGTAGGGGGGATTTGGGCTTTTGTAACTGAAGGTCTCCATGGCATTCCACAGATCATTGTCCAAGAAGATGTCTCTTCTACTATTTGTGAGGGTAGGCCAATGTCAGGCCCATCCTCCATCCACTGCATGGATGTTACTCAAAAGATAAAAATGAAAACTAAGTATGCTTCCCCTGCCCCCCCAGAAACAGCCAGTGGATATGCAGGCCCTTCCTAAAGGCTGTTTAATGCCTTTATGGCCATGAGACAATCATCAGCTCCCTCCCTCTCTTCTCATTCTCTTCCTCCATAAGAGGATTTCTGAGGATCTCTGATCAGATGAAAAGGATTCTTCTGGGGTTAAATCTTTGGTTTATTCTGCCCAAATGTCATCCCCTTTTGGATATGCTTCTCCAGAAGAAGAATTAAATAGAACAGATTCCCCTGGAGAGGATATTTCTTTTGGAGAAACCATTGTAAAAATGATGGGGTTCTTCAAATGGGATTGTCCTCAGGTGTCATACATCCAAAAAGATATTATGACCTGCTGCAAATGGACACTCCTTCCCCATCTGCCATACCCCTTGTTCTGCCAGACTTCCTGGATGCATTTTCTGCAGCTTCCAAGTGCCCTGACTATCAATCTCCTGTCCCTAAAAGGCCAGATGGGTTTTATAAAGTGCCAGAGAATTCCAAATTTCTGTTTAAATGTCTCTCTGCAGACCCTGAAGCTATTTGTATCTGCTGACAAGACCTCCAAGATGCTGCCCTCCACTTCCCTGCTACATCAGACAAGGAGAGTAAAGTTATGGAGAGACTGGGGAAGGAAGTTTATACATCAGCAACTCTGGCATTCAGAGACATAAATTACCAGACCCATATGGCTAAATACTCTTTGGCCTTTCTGTCGGATACTGGTAAGCTACGTTCAGAGCTCACAGACACTCCCACTAAGGCTAAACTATCCTCCATTCTTAATTCCTCTGATCAAGTTATATGGCATTCCATAAAGTGTCGCTATGATGCTGTGGATGCATCAGACAGAGCGGCTGCATCAGGGTCAGTTCTCAGGACATACTCGGCTCAGACTTCAACTTTTGCCTGATGACATTAAAGCAAAAATCATGAATGCCCCCCTGGACAATAAGGCATTATTTGGTGCCTCTGCTGTAGAACTCTTTAAGTCACAACAGGAAAACGGCAAAGAGCTGCAAGACCTGAAGCACATTTTTGTGTCTCTGGTCCCTAGATTTCAAATGAACTACTTTTCTAAGACCCCATTTCTTAGGAAGTCTTCCAGGCCCCAGTCTTCAAAGGGCAAAAGCAATGCTAGGAAACAATTTTCCTCCAACTCTTCCATTTCAACTGCTATGACTACTGGTGTCCTTGCACCCTAACTCATTTTTCCCTTCACCTATCCCTGTCTCTCTTTGCTTGGAAATAGATCACCCAGGACTCTTGGGTCTTCTCTATTATCCTTCAAGGATATTTTATGGTGTGAAAAACTCCTCCTTTCTTTAGGTGTATTCTACAACCTCCAAGGGAACAGCTGGAACTCTTTCCCCAAGTCATTTCCTCACTTCTGTGTCAATGCACCATTCAGGAGGGCAGCCTTCCCATGAAGGAAAAGGGTTCTACTCCAGGATGTACCTGGTCCCGAGGAAGGATGATCTTTGGAGGCCCAGTCTAAACTTATCCCATCTAAACACTTTCCTGAAGGTTCCTGGTTTTCATATGTTAACTTTTCCCACTCTTCTTCCCCTCATCCTTCCTCATTCCTTAATGGTGTTCTTGGATGTTCTTGGACATCAAGGATGCTTATTTTCATATTCTCATTCATCCTCAGTTCATGAAGTATCTTCATTTTGCCATTGCTTCCTCACATTTTCAATTCTCTGCCTTGCCTTTTGGATTGTCTATGTCCCCAAGGGTTCTCATAAAATGCTTAGCTCCTGTCATAGCCTTCTGCAGGCTACAGGGCATTTTAATTTTTCCATACCTGGACGGTCTTCTTCTCCAGGCTCAGATCTCAGGCACCCTTCAGGAGAATCTTCACTTCATGTTGTCACTGCTGGAGGGTCTAGGATTCACTATCAACTACCAAAAATCTACCCTGGTTCCTTCACAAGACCATATTTTCCTATGATGCAGGATCCAGGCAGACAGCATGCTGGCTTCCTTACTACCAGAAAAGGTTCTGACCCTCATATCTTACATCCAGACCCTCTTGCCCCTGCAATCTCTGACTGCCAGGAAGTTTCTTTGTCTCCTGGGGTTCATGGCATCCTGTATTCCCATGCTACTACTAGCCAAATTGCACAGGAGGAAATGTCAGTGGTTTCTGAGAACAGTTTGGGTACAACACTCCCACACACTGAAGTTTGTTATTCCCCTTCTACCCTGCCTGAAAAAGGAGC
This sequence comes from Protopterus annectens, assembly GCF_019279795.1. NCBI lineage: Eukaryota > Metazoa > Chordata > Ceratodontiformes > Protopteridae > Protopterus > Protopterus annectens. Next base: position 1,080,135,355 of record NC_056726.1, on the reverse strand, counting down.
TACATTGGTGGATTCAGCAGGTTTCAAGGAATCCATCATTACCCTTGCAGCCACCCCTTCCCACTCAGGAGCTGTATATGGATACTTTAGACCTGGGAGGGGGACTAGCCCTGTCCTCATGGAGGGTCAGAGATGTGTGGTCTCCCTCTCAGAAGAGGGAGCACATCAACATAAAGGAGATGAGAGCCCTGATTTTCACTGTATAAATCTTCAAACTCTTTCTTCTCTCAGGTGCTTAAAATGTTTTACAGACAGTACCACAGTCCTTTGGTATGTCAACAAGCAAGGAGGGATAAAGTGTTATCTCCTGTGCAGACTGGGTCTTCAAGGCTGAGAGTTAGCCTCCCAGAGTCAGCTCACCCTCCAGGTGGTTTACATTCCTTTGACTCTAAATGTTGTGGTAGACACATTGAGCAGGTCCATCACTCAATCCCATGAATGGATGTTGCACAGGGATGTGTTTTTGGACATGGTCCATTGATGGGGTATACCTCAGGTAGATCTCTTCACCTCCCCCATGGACAGGCAACTTCCCATGTTTTGTGCCAGAGTCCCCGATCGTCTGGCATGGAAGGTGGACACCCTGTCCTTTTCTTGGAAGGGGAGATTTCTATATGCATTGTCCCCTTCCCACTTCCTCAAAAGATCCTGTTGAAGATTCAGCAGAAGCAACCAAAAGTCTTGCTGGTGACTCATTTTTGGCCAAGACAACATTGGTTCGACCATCTTCGGCATTTAGCCAAGGGCAATCATCACAAGTTACCCCACAGCATGGACCTACTCACACAGGACAGGGGATTCTAATACACCCAAAGATGTCAACTCTACACCTGACCCTGTGGGTGATAGGGTTTTCATTCCTTTCAGGCACCTTTTCTCTGAGGATATGCTGCAAGTTCTGCAGGAGGCCAGAAAACCCAACAATGAAAAATTCTATATTTCCAGATGGAAAAGGTTTTCCATCTGGTGTCTTTCAATGGATTTGCAACCACTGCTGGGGGATGTTCCAGTGGTTCTGTCATACTTGTGTGAATTGTTGAAGAGTGGACTGTCTTAAAAGGCATCCTTCATATTAGACCACCAAGGAAACCAGTTTATCCTCGTTAAGATCTGAATTTTGTCCTTGAAAACTTTCTCTGGCTCCGTTTGAGCCAGTAAGTTCTTCTCTGCAACACTGCATCTGGAAAAAAAGTTTGTCTTGCAGCCATTACTTCTGCTAGAAGGGTTTCTGAACTATAGGCCCTGATGTTTTCTTCCCCCTTCATGGTTTTCCACAAGGATAGGGTATCATTGCCCACTAACCCTCCTTTATGCCCAAGGTGGTAAATGTGTTATCACTCAATCAGTCAATCAATCTTCCCACCTTATTTCCTTTTCTTCATTCCTCTAGTGAGAGGAACCTACACACCTTAGATGTCCATCATTCTAGGACCCTGGGCAGGCTTGCTTCCAAGCAGACTGTTTCCACTTAGATTTCCAAAACAATTTCCTTTTGTTATGTGTCCATTGGGAAGACTCTTCCCTCATCTGTTATGGCACATTCCACCACAGCTGTGTCTGCCTCTGGTGCCTTTTTCAGGGGTCTGGACACCTGTTCTGTCTTAGAAGGAGCTACCTGGTCTTCTGTACACACCTTCACAAAAGACTATAAGTTAGATGGCATTTCCAGGTCCAGAGCTGTTTTTGCAAGGACAATTTTGCAGGAGTTTATATAGAGTGCTACTGCCCCTCCACTCAATTTTTCTTCTGCATGAGCTTTGGTATGATCTCTCATGTTATGAATACTGCAACATATGAATATAAGAAGATAAAATAGTTGTGTAAAATCTTACCATAGCCATAGATGTCCTTCTCTTCCATATGCTGCAGTATTACTTCCCCCTGATACTTGCCTGTTTACTGGTGGCATGTTTCATCACCTTGGATAAGGCTGGTGCTCTGCTTGCAGCAGGCATGTTTCATCACCTTGGATAAGGCTGGTGCTCTGCTTGCAGCAGGTATGTTTCATCACCTTGGATAAGGCTGGTGCTCTGCTTGCAGCAGGCATGTTTCATCACCTTGGATAAGGCTGGTGCTCTGCTTGCAGCAGGCATGTTTCATCACCTTGGATGAGGCTGGTGCTCTGCTTGCAGCATTCAGTTCTGAGGATGGGTACATGCTGACTTCCATTTTATATCCAATGTCATTTTATGAGCCATGTAGGACCAGAGCTATGTGTGACATTAAACATAACCCCAAAGTAGAGTTAGACTTTTGTATACTGGCCGGATGCATGAATCAGCCATCAGTGGACTCCCTCGTGTCATGAATACCGCAACATATACAAGAGATGGACAACTATGTTTATGGTAAGATTTTATACAAATATTCTTTCATGCTTAAAGGGGGCAGTGACCCTGTTTAAAGACCTTGTAAATTAGAGTACTTGGAATAAAGGTGGCCCTTTGAGACACTAAAAGTTAGTTGGAATATTTTTAGAAAATTTCAATGCTACATCTGGAGGTCTGTTAATAGAATGAGTCTGCTGATTTTATTTTCACATGTCTCTGTTCTGTAAGTATTGTGGGCAAAATGCATAATGAGAAAAGGAAGGCCATATTTAAGTTTGGATATTAAAATATTTTTAGCAATGGCCCTGTGAGCAACAGGTGAAAGTAGGTGTCTGATCTTTAACATAGTGTTAATTGAGCAAGGACTTGTTATAAAATCTGTGTGTAGGGAGAGAGAATGGGTAGGGTTGAGTATTAGAGCTAGGTACTTCTCTTCACTGACATTAGGTATCATGTTCCCATAAAGATCTGTTAAGAGCATTGAAGGAATAGTGTGTAATTTCTTAGCTGAGGCAAAGGCCATGACATTGGTTTTCTTGGGGTTAATTAATAGTTTGTTAGTCGTGGACTGAGTGAAATTGTTTCGTAACTTGGTTTACAGAGCAGCGTGGCTAGTAATGGATTGCAGGAGCAGCATGTCACTTGCATACTTTATTCATTCCAGATTTTGTAATTATGGGGGGAAGATCCATAACAAAGACAGATAAGAGAAGAGGACTTAGCACAGACCATTGTAGCACACCTGTATTAGAGAAGGGGACCTAGCACAGACACTTGTGGTACACCTGTATTAGAGAAGAGGACCTAGCACAGACCATTGTTGTACACCTGTATTAGAGAAGGGGACCTAGCACAGACCTCTGTGGTACACCTGTATTACAGAAGAGGACCTAGCACAGACCCTTGTGATACACCTGTATGAGACAAGAGGACCTAGCACAGACCATTGAGGTACACCTGTATTAGAGAAGGGGACCTAGCACAGACCCCTGTGGTACACCTGTATTAGAGAAGAGGACCTAGCACAGACTATTGTGGTACACCTGTATTAGAGAAGAGGACCTAGCACAGACCATTGTTGTACACCTGTATTAGACAAGAGGACTTAGCACAGACCATTGTTGTACACCTGTATTAGACAAGAGGACTTAGCACAGACCATTGTTGTACACCTGTATTAGACAAGAGGACTTAGCACAGACCATTGTTGTACACCTGTATTAGACAAGAGGACCTAGCACAGACCCTTGTGGTACACCTGTATTAGAGAAGGGGACCTAGCACAGACCCTTGTGGTACACCTGTATTAGAGAAGAGGACCTAGCACAGACCCTTGTGGTACACCTGTATTAGAGAAGGGGACCTAGCACAGACCCTTGTGGTACACCTGTATTAGAGAAGGGGACCTAGCACAGACCCTTGTGGTACACCTGTATTAGAGAAGGGGACCTAGCACAGACCCTTGTGGTACACCTGTATTAGAGAAGGGGACCTAGCACAGACCCTTGTGGTACACCTGTATTAGAGAAGAGGACATAGCATAGACTGTTGTGATACACCTGTATTAAGTTTACAATCAGAAGAGGATAAGACATTACTATGGACTTGGAAGGTTCTGTCTTTTAGATAGCTGCAAAACTAGCAAATAGTGTTATCTCCAAAGATGAGTCTTTTGAGCTTTTTGAGAAGAAGGGTATGGTTGACTATTTCAAAAGTCATTGTCATGTCAACAAAGAGAACTGCAGTAATAATTTCCTCATTCAAGTTGCAATAAATGTTATCAGTGGCCATTACCTGGGAAGTAACGGCAGTGTAGGCATTGCAAAATCCATGATGTGCATCTCGTAACAGGTCACGGGGTTAATGTGCTAAGTAGCTGCTTGTATAAAAGTTTCCAAGTATTTTGCTGATAGGGCACAGGGTAGAAATACATACATACATGCAATCATACATACATACATACATACATACAAATGTTTCAAGCACAGGCATTAATTCCCTTCTAGCTTGCCAATATACCAAAACACTTTTTCCCATAATAAATGTCCAGGCTGTTCTTAAAAATATCTAAACTAGTACTTGCTTTAATGTAATTTGGTAGTTTGTCCCATGCATCAGCTACTCTGTCAGAGAACCATTTAGTACACTTCTCATTCATATAGAACCTTCCACATGGGTTATCTGATGATTCTCTAGTACTTTTTGATAACCCCAAACATTCCCAGAGGGAGTTGTCCCTAAATGCCCTATATACCTGAATAAGATCTCCTCTTAAATGTCTGTAAGAGACACTGTACAAGGTCAGATATTTTAGTCTTTCATAATAACTTATATTTTCACATCCATGGATACCCTTGGTATATTTCCGCTGTACTCTTTCCGGTTTATTCATGCTTGTTTTCTTATAGGGTTTCCATATTGTTATTCCATACTCAAGTTTGGGTCTAATGTAACTAACAAGCAATGACTTCATTATGTTTGATTTCCTAGACTTTATAAATCTTTTTATACAACCTATAGTTCTATAACTATCATTAGCCAATTGGTTGATATGATTAGAAAAACACATAGCTGAATCTACCCATATACCCAGGTCTTTAAATGAGTCTACAGTTTCAGTTACTGTGTGCTGTATTAAATATTCACCTTTCAAGTTTATGTCTTCCAAATCTCATATGTTTAGTTTTTGATGTATTTATCAACATATTCTCCTGTGCCCAAATGGTCAATTTATTCAAATTATTTTGCAGACGTACCTTATCTGTAACACTTGTAATCAGTTTACCCAATTTTAGGTCATAGGTTCATAGGTAGGTACTAGGCTATTAGCCCAAGTGCCTAAGTAAGCCTAGCCAACAAGGTTGCCTGGCTTACACCACCCAAGAAAGTTAATTTCCTGTGCCCCTGTTGAGCAGAGCCACAGAAGTGATCCCGGGGTTTATTTCCTATTTCCCATCCACTCATCAAAATTTTTCTTGAAGAGTGCTAATGAGGAACTTTGCTTAACATAGATGGGTAGCTTGTTCCAGAGTATGGGAAGTCTCTGGGACAGGAACCTATCCCTCCAGCATGTCCTGTTTATTGTGGTGACAAGGTTTAGGTCCCTAGAGTGTGTAACCTGGATGGACTGAGATTTCTTTAGGTGTAGCATGTCCAACAACTCTGGGTTTGACATAGCTTTATATGTTAGGCAAAGATCACCTCGGAGTAGGCAAAATGCTACAGAGTAAAGCTGGAGTTTTTTGAGATAGTCAGTGTAGGGCATCTGTTTGAGGCCAGTAATCCTCTTTGTGAGGTACTTCTGTGGCCTTTCCAGCTGCTGCAGATGTCTTGTGAGGTACATTCCAAAAGGGGCATTGTACTCTATAGTGGATCTAATGAGTGCCGAGTAGAGGGGAAAAATTACCTCTTTTTTTATGGATGAGAACCCTTTTGTGATGAGATCTGCCATGTAGAAGGATTTCTTGACTACTGTGGTGATGTGATTATAAAAGGAGAGACTACTGTCCACCTGGCTCCCAAGGTCTCTTATCACACATTCAGCGTTAAGTAGACTGACGCCTATGTGATAGTTCATGGGTACAGAGCTTTTACCAAAGGGGATGACAATACACTTTTTGGCATTGAACTTGAGGCCATGTCTCTGACACCAGGCATCTGTTTCAGTGAGGCCCTTCTGTAGGATATCCACATCATTTGGGGACTCGACTATGGCTCCTAGTTTGCAGTCATCTGTGAACTTCATTAGCCAGAGGTCTTCTGTGTTAGCCTGTACTTCAGAGAAGTAGATACTAAACAGGAGAGGTCCCAGGACTGAACCCTGTGGTACTCCACTTGTCACTGGTTTGAAGTCAGATTTGGAGTCTGCAATTTTTACAGTATGGGTTCTCTCAGTGAGCCAGTTGGCAACCTATCTTGTGATATAGGGATTTATATCTAGTTTAGTGAGTTTAGCTATAATTCCAGAATGGGAGATGATGTTGAAAGCCTTGGCGAGGTCAAGATAAGCTGTGTGAACCACATTAACTTCATCTACAGTTTTGGTGACTGCCTCAAGGAAGTCAATCAGGTTCAGAAGGCATGATCTGCCTTTCACGAACCCAAACTGGGTTGGGTCTAGAGTTTGGAGGTTACCAAAGGGCGGCACAGTGGTGCAGCGGTTAACGTTGTCACCTCACAGCAAGAGGTTCTCCGGTTCGATTCTCAGCTGGGGTGCCTTCTGTGTGGAGTTTGCATGTTCTCCCTGTGTTCGCGTGGGTTTCCTCCGGGTACTCCGGTTTCCTCCCACATTCCAAAGACATGCATCTGGAGCATTTCTCCCCGGGCCTCCGCTGAAAACAGGCTCTGTGGAACCTAGTCGGACATTCCCGGTCAACAAATGTTAAATAAAAATAAAATAAAAATGTCTTTGTTTATGAGTTCCATGATGATACATTTCATGACCTTGCAGACCAGGCTCATCAGGCTAATAGGGCGATAGTTCCTGGGATCAGTGGTGGCTCCCCCTTTGTGGAGTGGGATAACTGTTGCTGTGCATCATTCAGTGGGCACAAAGCCTGATGTGAAGCTATGATTGAACATGGTGCGTAGGTGGGGAGCCAGTTCATTCTGAAGTTCATGTAAAATGCAGCCTGGGGTGTTGTCTGGTCCCATGGATGCTGTGTTTTTGGTTTTAGAGAGTACAGCTTTTACCTGCATAGTTGTGATTACAGGGACTCTGCATTCTTCCTGTATAGATATGGGCCCTTTAGGGAGTGAGAGGGGGCTAAAGTTAGCACTGAACCTATCTGCCAGGATGCTGGCAATATCAGTTGGTTCTGTAATTTTCATGCCATTGTGCTGTAACTCAGAGCAGATTTGGGTGTTGCCATTGAGATTCTTGACATAGCTATAGAATGTTTTGTAGTTACCCTTAGAATCAGTGGTGATTTTGTTTTCATAGCTAGCTTTGGAGGATCTTATAAGGGATCTCAGCTTCTTACTGAGGCTGACCAGGGAGCTCATCCACTCATGGGATTTTACTCTCTTTTGCAACAGTTTCTTCCTTCTGTTGTAGAGTTTGTTTCTGGCAGGGGAACAGCAGATTGGCTTCCTTTTTTTGTAGGATAGCGTCTTGGTTCTGATGGGATAGCACGATCCATGTACTAGTGTAAGTGCTTATAGAGTGCATCTGTGTAGGATTCAGCAGTTGTAACTGTATTGCCCATCCCCATTGGTGTCATGAAATTTGCCACTTCTGTCTTAAGAAGCATAAAGTTGGCTTTGGAGAAATGTTTTACTGTGGTTTCCTTAATGGAGGGTGGGGGTGGGATGTGGCTATCTCGGGTGATTAGCTTATGATCGGATCTGACCAACGAGGAGTTGACTTCAGGTGTGGAACACCAGTCACTCATGTTGGTAATGACTAGGTCTAGGATATTGTTGCCCCTGGTGGGGGTGTGGATATAGTGCAGTTAGACTTATGGGTCTGTAGTTCTCAGGGTTAGGTGATGGCTCCCCTTTGTGCAGGGGATTACTGCTGCTGTTCTCTATTCTGCAGGAACATAGCCAGCTCTAAAGCTACGATTAAAGAGAATGCCAAGTGGGTCAACTAGGTTTTGTTTTACATTATTTAGTAAACAACCTGGGATATTATCTGGTCCCATTGAGGCTGTGTTTTTGGCCTTGGCGAGCTCAGAGATTACTTGTTCTCTAGTGATACTAGGCAGAGGGCTGGTGTCAGGTATGTTTTGGGATATGGGACAGTCCCTTTCTATGTGGAACTTTGAGGAACATAAACATACATGTCTGCTATTGAAACTCTTACTTGAACTAGCTCTAGTTACATACTTGACTTAATAATGCCTAGCTTATCTTGAGGATATTGTGCACCACAGATAGATGCTCAAAGTGGTTGGTCTGTACAAGTCTGCCCCCCATAAGGCATTATGTAGTCTGTGTGCTGCTACATTCATTGGTGATTTTGTGACAAACACTGAGCATGTTTTTCAAAAGTGGAGAACATGCATATTCCAAACAGAATTGGTCAGGATTGAACCCTCTACCATGTGCATGTGAAGTGACGAATTTAATCATTATGCCATCTGGTGTCTCTATACATTCCAACAACTGATATATGTTTCAGGGTTGACTTTATTGTTATAGTTGTACTGTACTATAGTGCTTGTTAATGCTGAGGCACTAGTGAGAAAGTTTTTTTTTAATTGGAAAATGTGCTACATTCCCATAAGACTGATGTTGTTATTGTTTGTGGAACATGCTTAAAGAACAACAGCTGGAACTATTTCTGTTAGGGCATAATTTTTTTCACTTTAATAGAGATTCTAATAAAAAAATCAAGTAGCACATAGACTGTAGAACACCTCAAATGAAAAAGTCAGGTCTGAAAGATAGAATCTAAACAAGTAAGGGCCTAGTACATAGCCCTGTGGGACACCCTGACTGTAACCAAGGATTTCACCTGTCCAGTTGGTGTGTGATACTTGCCATGTCCTATTTGTAAGCCATGCAGCTATCCATCTTAGCAAGAGTACATCAATACCTAGTTGTACTAATTTATTGATCGGTGTTTTGTGTATGACCCTGTCAAATGCTGAAGTTAAGTCTATATAAATCACATCACAGCACAATTTTTCATTCATAACTGTTATTGTTATAGAACATCATGTTACAGGTGGTAATAGATCTATTTTCGACATATGCATGCTGATATATGGTTTCAAGTCCCAACCTATCCAGTTCTGACAATAACTTATCCAGTATTACCTTCTCCATTACTTTTCCACAGCATGAAAGTAGACTTAAGGGTTCATAGATTAGTACTAGGCTAACTGCCCTTATGAGCCATTATAAGCCTAGCCAGTTAACCCTTGCAAGACTCAAACCCAGCACCCCGTGTTTGTAAATCAAACACCTTAACTATTAGGACACCCTTTCCTCCCATCCCTCTATCTGTCTATATGATTCTGGGTTTGTCCTACTCCCCTTTCCCTTAAAGACAGGTTTAATAAGTGCATGTCTCCAATCTTGAGGAATCTATCCATATTTATATGATCTAGTGAATAACATATATAATGGTACCGTAAGTTCTTGCTGAAGTGTTCTCAGGTCATTGTTACTAATTCTGTCTCCTCCATGTGCTTTGTTCGGATCCAGATTGTGTAGCTCTTTTTCAATATAATCTAATTTGATTCCAGTATCTGGGGTTACCTGGATGTCACTAGGACTACTTACCACCCCTTCTGTGGAGCCAAATTGTTTTGCATAAGATTTTGTAAATATATCTATAATCTGTTGTGTCTGAGAATACATTTTAGGATCTGCACACAGTTTATCAATTTGTGTGTCTTTACTCCTTCCACATCTTATGTGTCTATAAAAAGGTTTCCTATTATGCTCAATATCTTTATATACATTTTCTTCACATTTTTCTTGATCTTGCCTAACACTATGCATGTGAAGTGAAGAATTTAATCATTATTCCATCTGGTCTCTCTATACATTCCAACAATTGTTATATGTCTCAGGGTTGTATTTAGTGTCACAGTTACACAGTCTATAGTATTGGTGTTATCACTGAACATGTAATAATCACAGGTCTCGTAGCTATCTTTAATACCTATTAAAACCGTGCTACTGGATTTTTTATTAGAATTTCTATTAAAGTAAAAACATTTATGCCCTGACAGAAATAGTTCCAGTTGTTCTTTAAGCATGTTTTACAGTACAGTACTATATAGTGTGTAACTGTGACAATGAAGTCAACCCTGAAACATATATCAGTTGTTCGAACTTATAGAGACACCAGATGGCATAATGATTAAATTTGTCACTTCACATGCACATGGTAGAGGGTTCAATCCTGACCAATTCTGTTTGGAATATGCATGTTCTGCACTTTTGAAAAACATGCTCAGTGTTTCTGTCACAAAATCACCAATGAATGTAGCAGCACACAGACTACATAATGCCTTATGGGGGCAGAGTTGTACAGACCAACCAGTTTGGGCATCTATCTGTGGTGCGCAATATCCTCAAGATAAGCTAGGCATTATTAAGTCAAGTATGTAACTAGAGCTAGTTCAAGTAAGAGTTTCAATAGCAGACATGTATGTTTATGTTCCTCAAAGTTCCACATAGAAAGGGACTGTCCCATATCCCAAAACATACCTGACACCAGCCCTCTGCCTAGTATCACTAGAGAACAAGTAATCTCTGAGCTTGCCAAGGCCAAAAACACAGCCTCAATGGGACCAGATAATATCCCAGGTTGCTTACTAAATAATCTAAAACAAAACCTAGTTGACCCACTTGGCATTCTCTTTAATCATAGCTTTAGAGCTGGCTATGTTCCTGCAGAATAGAGAACAGCAGCAGTAATCCCCTGCACAAAGGGGGGCCATCACCTAACCCTGAGAACTACAGACCCATAAGTCTAACTGGCCTCATTTGCAAGGCCATGGAGAGAATTATCAAGGACCTTATAAACAAGGACATAGGCGACCTCCAAATGCTGCCTCCAACACAGTTTGGCTTCATTAATGTACATCATGCTTGTTAAACCTGGTAGACTTATTTGGGAATGTCACCAAAGCCACGGACCAAAGTAAGACAGTGCACACAGCCTATCTTGACCTTGCCAAGGCTTTTGACAAAATTCCAAACTCTGTTATTATTGAGAAAGTCTCCCAGATAGGTATTAACCCTTACATTCTTAGATGGGTATCTAGTTGGCTCAGTGATAGAACACACTCTGTCAAAATTGGTGATTCCACTTCCACCAGTAGACCCATCACCAGTGGAGTACCATAGGAGTCTGTGCTGGGCCCCTTGCTATTTGGCATCAATTTCTCAGAAGTCCAGGCCAAAGTAGATGCGTTTTGACTCACCAAGTTTGCTGATGATTGTAAACTGGGAGAAATCATTGAGTCCCCCGGTGATATCAACATATTACAAGATGGGCTAACACAAACAAATGATTGGTGCCAAAGCCATGGTCTAAAACAAATGGAATTCACTACAAACTACAATATTGACAGCACCCCACTGAGCTCAACCCTAGTGGTGTGAGACTTGGGAACAGAGGTTGATAGCAGTCTGAACTTTGACCACAAAGTTTCCACAGTGATAAGGAAAGCCTATACATAGCACACCTCATAAGCAAGGGCATAGCACCCAGTTCAAGGGATGTTATAACTTCACTGTACTTGACCCTCATCAGACCACAGAGTATAATGCATTCTTTTGCCTGTACCTCAACAGACACTTGCAGAAGCTGGAGAGACCTCAGAGGTTTCTCACTAAGAAAATGCAGGGACTCCAAACCATGACCTCCGTGAACAGGCTGAAAGCCCTGTTAATTTATTCTGTATTTTATAGGCTAGATCTGACTTCTGCCTGGACTATAGGGCAATCCCCACCCTAGTCTAATGGAAGTGCTGCACATCCGCTAGTCTAATGACTCAAAATTCACTCACTCTAGAGATCTCAACCTAGCTTATGACATTAACAGATCATGCTGGAGAGATGGATGCCTCCCAGCAGCTGCTTCTTTGGAATAAAGTCCCTATTCACATAAAACAGAGCTCCTCACTGACCTTATTCTGATGCAACCTAGATAATTGATGGAAGAACACAGATTTGCCCCTCTGGTGGAACTCATGTTCCTCATGGACAGGGGTAGCCAGTATTGATCACAGACGCTCTCTGTTCATAAATTCATTCTATAAACTACCCAAAAAAGAACAAATGGGAATACCTGGAATTAAGATGACTGGGCTTGTAAAGCCTCTAGCCCCGCTGGCCTAGTAACCTCCTATGAACATATGAACCTTTACTTCTCATCTTGCTGCCTTTTAATCTAATCACAAATGAATGAAAAAAATGAATTAAAAGGTATTTCACTGAATATTTGATTGAATCACAGCTGTGGAGAAAAGAGAACACCACACACACTGAATCACTGCTGTTGCACAGGCTAGAATTTCTAGAGATGGGGTACAACACGAGGGTGGGCATTACCAATTTGTAAATGTCATGCTAGACTAATTTGCTTGAAGTTCATTCAGTCCTAAAATCCTAAACCACACTAGCAGTGATACTAAATAACACTTTACTTTGAATTGAGATTTGGACAAATATACTTTCAATGAAATGTGTTTTCAATGCATTTAGGTTCAGAAGTTCATAGGTGTATACTAGGCTAATGATAACTAGGGCACTTAAAAGGCTAGCCATGTAACCCAAATGTGACTCACAGATTTGATTTATATTTGATTTATATGAGATGATTTACTGATTGCCTCTGTCAGCCAGAGACATAGGAGCCAGGCCATTGGTCCAAGTGCCTCTGTCAGTCAGAGACATAGAAGCCAGGCCATTGGTCCAAGTGCCTCTGTCAGTCAGAGACATAGGAGCCAGGCCATTGGTCCAAGCTGCATTTAAATACGGATGGGGAAGAACTCACCTTCACTTGGATGGGAAGCCTGTTCCAGGGAATAATTCTCTTAGAAACATATTCTATTTAAGTCACAATCAAAATTTAGGTCCTTTAATCGAGTAGTTCTGATGCTGTTTGTTTCATAAATGTGCAAAAGATTCACCAAAACAGGGTCCGGGGAAGCCTTGTATACCAGGAAAAGATAATGTCTCAGAAGTCTGTATGAAACTGAATAAAGAGAAAAGGCTTTGAGGTGATCAACATAGGATATTGTGTTTACTCCCTGTATTCTTTTTGTAATGAACCCTGGTGGCATTCCAGTTGCTGCACACATCTGGCCAGGTACATAACAGGTATATACCGAAGAAGGCATTACACTCTGTGATGGGTCTGCTGAGGGCTGAGGACAGTAGTATGTTAACCTCTCTGGACCTAGATGCCATACCCTTAAGTTGAGAAAAATAGGATCTTCTTACTACCTTAGACACATGCTGTTCAAAGGCTAGTTTACTATCTACATGAGTTCTCAGATCCCTGACTAACATATCAACTTTTAAGGGTGTTTAATTGATGATATAATTACCAGGATGGCAGACTTTACAAAATACACTATAATACATGGTTTGGTATTAAGTTTTAAGGCATGGGTTGCCACCAAGCACTTGTATTAGACCTTCTTGAAGTGTGTTCCCATCTTGGAGGGATTCAGTGACTGCTTTTTTCCAATAATTTGTGATTCAATTGGTTAAAAACACAGAAAGAGAAATCTAGCAAATCTTCCTTAAACCTCTTGTATTAGAGGCAACATGGGATATATGCAAATTACCCTTTAAGGACATCACGTGTTTCAACTAAATGGCAATTCTGATTGTCCATGACTTTTCTTCTAATGGGTAAATTCAGGCCAATAAAGCCAAACCCCACTAGCTGTGGACATGCATGCTTCTAATGGACAAATTTAGCCCAATAAAGACAAACCCCACTAGCTGTGGACATGCATGCTTCTAACGGACAAATTCAGAAGAAAAAGTCATGGACAATCAGAATTGCCATTTAGCTGTACCACCTGATGTCCATAAAGGGTAATTTGCATATATCACATGTTGCCTCTAATGCAAGAGGTTTAAGGAATCACACAGTGGAAAGTCTAGCTTTGCTAGATTTCTCTTTTTGTGTTATTTAACTGATTGGTTTTCTGTGTGACCTTTTTACTCATTGTTTTAGTTTGTTAGCCGGGATATTTTGCAGTCACCCTAAGGTTTATGGTTATCAGTTGGGTACAGCTCTGTGTTTCAAAAAAGATAGCCAAGTATTCCACTTATGCTGTGCTGATGATGCCATAAGAAAGCAGAAATAGGCATGTCCACAGCTAGTGGGGTTTGGATCTATTGGCCTGAATTTGTCTATTAGATGAAAAAGTCATGGACAATCTGAATTGCTGTTTAACTGAAACACTTGATGTCCTTAAAGAGTAATTTGTATCTATCCCATGTTGCCTCTAATACAAGAGGTTTAAGGAATCAGACAATGGAAAATAATGTGTGATCTAATGAAAATGCAATTAAATGAGATGACTCATATGAACAGACATACATACATGCACACAAACAAATATGACAGAGATGGGCAATAGCGCCCTTCTAGCTAGCCAATATACCAAAACAGTCATTCCCATAGTGAGTGCCAAAGGTGTTCTTAAAAATATCTAAACTAGTGCTTGCTTTAATATAATTTGATAGTCTGTTCCATACATCAGCTATCATCTCTGAGAACTATTTAGTACATGGCTCATTCCTATATAATGTCCTACATAGGGATAATCCCAAACATTCCCAACCAGAGGTAGTTCTTTCTAAATGCACTATAAACCTGAATAAGGCCCCCTTTAAATATTTGTATGACACACTGTACAAATTCAGATATTTTAGTCTTTCGTAATACCTTAATTTTTTTACATCCATGGATGCCTTTGGTATTGGTCCACTGCATCATATTTACTCATGCTTGTTTTCTTATAAGGTTTCCATATTGATATTTTGTACTCTAATCTGGGTCTAACATAACTTTCAAACAGCAATTTCATTATTTCTGACTTCCTATACTTTATATATCTTTTATATAACCTTTAGTTTTATAAGTATTGGTAATCAGATTGGTTGATATGACTGGAAAAACTCAAAGCTGCTTCTACCCATATAGCCAGGTCCTAAAATCAATTCATAATTTCAGTCATTGTGTGCTGTATTAAATGTTCACCATTCAGTCTATGTCTAGTGCTGATTTTATTTAACTGTATGTTATTCTTCTGTGCCTAGTTGGTCAATTTAGAGAAGTTGTTTTGAAGGCATGCCCCATCTGTAGCAAACGTAATTGGTTTATTCATAAATTGCCTGTTTATTTTTTTGCTTGTTTGCTTATTTATACTGTTTACTGTACTTTTTTATTGCGTGCCTCCTACTTTAATACTGTATTTATATATTCTGTACTGCAGTTATTGACCTTACTCTGCCTGTTAAATCAAATGTTATTGCTGGTTTCATTATTCACGAAGCTGTTTTTTGCTATTTTTACTGTTTGTTAAGTATTTACTGGTATTTTTCACTGTTGCAAAGCAATCTGTTCTGCTTCTTATGGTTTTCTTGCCAAGCAGTGTTATAATAACTGACTTGTTAGCTGTTTAAAACATTCTTTATAGTCTCCTTGCTGATTTTCTGCTGTTTTAAACTTTTTTAGTGTCTCACTGCTATTTTTCTGCTGTGTTAAACATTCAATAGTGATTCCCGCCAAAGCTAGGGTAGCTAGTAATTGTAGCATTGTCCAGATACAGGTTTTCTGCATCTGTGTCTATTTGTAGTGACTGTTAGTTCTGAGCATGTTTTCTAGCCCAACTTGGATGGGGGGGGGGCTTTCTGCACTCTAATGAGAGGATTGTGCTTATTGGAACTTGTATGGTAAAAGATGATTGGTCTGTGGCTTGGAATAAGCATCCTCATTGGTCCTATAGACCTTTTTAAATGTTTTCAAGTTTTTAGCTTCTGGCATTTAAGCCCTGCTTTGATCAGGTTTCTCCCTGTTTGCACTTTGCACAGCATCGCACACTGCCACTCATTTGTGTGCTATAGTCAGACAGATTAACTCAACAGGTTTTCCTTTAGTTACAGCTGTAGCACATTAGTGTAGTTCTCATCCTTAGTATTTTGCTAATCAAAAAAATACTGCTAGTGAGCTGAAACCTATTCAATTACCAAAAAAAAATAAGGCAGAAATACTCATCCACTGAGTTCCTCCTTGATCATTTCTGAAAAGACCCCCCTCCCAGTGACAACAGTCTTCAACTTAGCATCTAGCTTGTTTCTCCTACCAATGTGGTTTACTTGGGTCTCTTGAGGCAGTGTACCAATTGCCTCATGTACACTGACAACCCTCTACTAATACAGAGTGTGACAGATGTATCTACACCAAGAATCTTGAATCCATGCTCTCTTGCACTCAAAATAACCACACAGAAGAGGTTGCCAACCCACCTACCACTACACATGCACATAGTACAACTACTTATACACATAGTACGCATCCAACACAAAAATTAACATATGCGGAGGCTCTCTCAAAAAATCTAATGAGATGCCAGAGACCTCCAAAATACAAGACTGCTACAATTAACACAGTTCCCACAATACCCATGACACACAGCAACACCAGTGTCTCACCTACAAAGCCTGTAAGGTGTAATATGCACATTTTCTAGTCATTGGAGATTCAAAAGTGAGACACACGGATGTTCCAGGATGGAGAAGGAGAAAGTCACAGTCAGCTGCTTGTCCGGTGCCAGGATTCATCAAATCACATATGCACTCAGGTTTCTCAGCAACAAGTACCATTATGACTCTGTCACAGTTCATGTTGGAGTGAACGACCTGAGACGTACCTCAATGGACTATACGAAGAGAGACATGATTGAGCTCTCTGAGTACATGCCCCAGGCAGGTATGTCCATAGCCTTGAGCAGCATACTACCCTCACCTAGAATGATGCCACATTATAAACAAAAGATGATTGATTTCAATAACTGGCTTAGTTTTTGGCCTCATTTAAAGGAGATCCAGTTCCTGTCAGCCTGGGATGACATGGTCAACAAACCTCACTGCTTTGCC
This sequence comes from Protopterus annectens, assembly GCF_019279795.1. Taxonomy (NCBI): domain Eukaryota; kingdom Metazoa; phylum Chordata; order Ceratodontiformes; family Protopteridae; genus Protopterus; species Protopterus annectens. Next base: position 1,080,118,433 of record NC_056726.1, on the reverse strand, counting down.
AGAGACAGTTTGCACCTGGCACCTCTAGGCATATGGCTGCTGGCAAAAGCTCTTACCTCCCACATAGTGCCTTTTTTTAGGCAAGGTCTCAAAAACAAGCTTACAGACATAAAATATTCCAATCATAACAAAATAAGGGTCATGCTGCTAAATGCCAGGAGCTTAAACCAACAACTTAACACCCTGGATGCACTTCTATTATTGGAAGATGTAGATGTCTGTGCAGTCACAGGAACCTGATTCATGGCCTCAGAGAGTACCTTGGTCTTGCAAGGCTACAATGCCTTCCACACCTTCAGACTGCAAAATGAATGTGTGAGAACCAAAGAATGTGGTGTTTCTATCTATATTAGAGATAGATTCTCCTCCCTGCTATTTAGACTGGAGAACTCCATGGAGTTACTGCATGTTCAGGCTAGTGTGGGTAAGACTCTCAGTTCAAGTCATAGCCAGTTATAGATCCCCCTCCATGGATCATGATGTGCATGAAGACTACTTGACCAAACTGGAGACAATCCAAATATTGCCAAACACTCTGGTTATGGGGGATTTCAATTATCCCACCATCAAGTGGGAAACCAATGAAATCCCTAACCCACTAGTGCAAAAGTTCCTTGACTTTGTTAACTTAAGTCTCCTGAAACAAATTGTTCATACCCCAACAAGAGAAACAAGCATACTATACCTGGTCCTCGCTAACATGTCAAACAGATGCACTAATGCAACTGTCAGATCCTCATTACTTAAATCTGACCACAAATCAGTCACCTTTGAGCTGACTGTGATGGCCATGCCCTGGCCCAGCCATCAAGGAGCCTCAATCCTCACCACTAACACCAGGGAGGTCATCTCATAGAAGAGAAAAGGATAACTAATACACACAGTAAAGTATAATTTCCCTTAAGTGCACACAGAGATCACAGTCAGTCTGGGGCTGGTTGCTCCTTTGCTCACCAGGTCCCCAATAAGACTCCCCACTGGCACAGCTATAGGGTCTAGGTCTCAGCCTAGCTGGGCAAGCTAGAACCTCCAGTACCCTCTCTGTCCAACCAATGCTTTGTGTCCCTGCCAAGCAGCTGACATAACACATACACACTTTGAGATAAGTATTTATATAACTTCACAGACACTCCTGGGAAAAGCTGACACAGATTCTCCAGCTGTGCTCCTTTACCCAGACTACACAGTAGTAATTACTGCCACCACCCAGCTAATAATATGAGCTACTAAAAGGCCCTTAAAAGGTTTTCCAATTATTACTGTGCAATATTATTATCCAATGGTAGCATGACTAACAGTCAAGGCTTACTTTAGAGTAGCCTATTACAATAACCTCTATAAATATGCAATGTACTCTAGAACTTATCTCTACACAAATCAGCCACAGGTAGAAGAGGTTAAAGTATTTAATAATAAATAATTAAAACACAAGACAAAACTACTACACCACAGAGCTATCTAAGAGTTCACAAATCACACAGAAACGTAAAATAATACAGTAGGACAGGTCTGATTTCAAAGAAAAATACCTAAGTAATCTTTACTAGCGTTAACTATTCCTACAAGATATCACAGTGCTAAAACTTACATGTGAGCACAAGGCAGAGTGCTGATAAGTGGATATGCAAGATCAAAATGCTCCCCAGTCTGTTGTGAGAAATAGCATTTAAACATTACTAACAAACATGTCTCTAAGGCCCTCCCAAATTACATTATATTTGACACTTAGGTTTTCCCAGTATTCATATTGCATCATCTTAACACCTGGTCTGAGTTCTCAGGCCACAAACTGCATTATTTAGCAATCTAACACCTGCACAGAAACTTACAATAATAGAAGACATTTCACATGTACATGCTAGCAGAAACCAGAGCAATAAAGCACCTTCCAAATGTAAATTCTGATCATAAACTTTAGCCCTAAAACAATGGGCATGAAACCTTCATCCAGCTGCCCTGTAAAACATTAAAGAGATTCATAAGATCTTTTCAATTTCAAAAGACACGTTTGAAATGCTTGGCTTGGTTTTCCATACAGCAGATGGCAATGTTGCAACAATCTTGAAGTTCGCATTTTACAGTATTTTCTTTCATTTAAAAACACAAGCCTGTATTTTACATTTATTTATACAGTTGATAGAATTATGTATCAAATTCTATTTGACTAGGCTGGCAGCCTTCGCCCATCTCTCCCCAATCGTCACACTGACACTAACACCAGAACTCACAAAGGGTGAAATAAGACTAAAAACTCATCACCAGGGCAAACTGTGCTCTCCTAGGTGAAGGTATAAATGCATTTCAAACCCTATTCCCACCTGGAAGTGGTAACTACACCGAAGCGTACATTAAAAACTTTGTACAATCACTTGCATATGTGTATAGACTTGGCTGTACCAGAAAGAATCAAAACCAGAGCCCCAAATAAAAACAAGGGACCATGGTGCGCATCCAGCACCAACAAACTTTACAATAAATGGAAAAAGTTGCTGTCCATGATTACAAAGCTGAGACCCCAACAATGGAAAAGCACCATCCTCAGCCTCAACAGGCAAATACAATAACTTGTCAAATCCTGTAAGGGCCTCTTTGATAAAAAAACGTAGCTAGTTCAGCCAAGGATAACCATAAGGCCTTTTACAGATATGTACGTAGCAGAAAAGGTAGGACCCCAAACATGTGCAAAACTAGTGACCAACGGTATCAAACACACTGACCCTAGAGAGATAGCAAAGCTGTTAGTTGATAAGTTTGGTGAAAATTTCACCCTCCTATTCTCTCCAAATCTATCAAAACCTTGCCGCAAACTCCCCCCCTCATCCTATATATCTGAAGAACAGGTTATCAAAACTTTGTCCAAGGCAGAAAACACAGCCTCTATGGAACCAGACAGCATCCCAGGCTGTCTTTTAAACAAGCTAAAACATGAACTAGCATTACCTAATTGTGCCCTTTTCAATCATAGTATAATCACAGGCTTTTTTTCCTGTGGAATGGAAAACAGCAAGAGTAATTCTCCTCCACAAAGGTGGCCTAGCAACAGATCTGAGGAATTACAGACCCATAAGTCTGACCAGCCTCATATGTAAGACCATGGAATTTATCATGATGGACCTCATGAACAAAGACAAAGTCGACCTCCAAACCCTGTATCCTACCCAATTCGACTTTGTCAAGGGCAGATCCTGCCTATTAAATCTTATGGATTTTTTCAAAAATATGACTAGGGCCATTGATGAGGGCAAATCTGTGTACACAGCATACCTCGACTTGGCAAAGGCTTTCAACACAGTCCCACAGTCAGGCATTACTGATAAACTTAGCAAACTGAATATAAACCCTTTTTTTGTAAGATGGGTTGCTAACTAGCTCACAAACCAGACACACGCTACCACTGTTGGTAACTCCACGTCAACCAGCAGACCTGTTACCAGCAGGGTGCTACAGGGGTCAGTGCGGGGTCACCTACTGTTTGGTATATACTTCTCAGAAGTTCAGGTCAAAACTAATGGGTTATGGCTGAACAAGTTTGCAGATGACTGCAAACTGGGAACAATTAGTGAATCCCCAATAAAGTCAGTATACTCCAGGAGGGTATTATGCAGACCAACAACTGGTGTCTTAGTCACAGTCTGAAATGGAATGGAATGCAAAGAAATACATCATCATTCCCTTAGGTACAATGTCCTTTCACACTATCAAACCAGCAACAATACCCTCAAAGCGGAAAGGGACTTGGGTATATAAGTAGACCTTGACCTTAACTTCGACCACCATGTATCTGCTGTACTAAGGAAGGCTTTCTACATAGCAGACTTAATTAGTAAAGGCATCACCTTGAGAGCTAAAGAGCTTATAACCCTTCTGTACTTGTCACTAATCAGGCCCATAATTAAGTATAACACTCTGTTCGGCATGTACTGTACAAAGCATCTGCAGCAATTAGAGAAACTTCAGAGGTTTCTAACAAAGAAGATAAAGGGACTCCAGCATGTGCCTTACACAGACTAACTAAAGCCCCTGTCACTTTACTCTGTACCTGTCACTTTACTCTGTATCATAAAGACTTCTTAAGGGAGACTTACGCCTGGCTTACACAGCAATCTCAGACTCAAAGCTGTTGAACTTGCTGCATATCTGCAAATCAAACGGGACTAATGCCATCCATTCCAGGTACTTAAATATGGCCTGCAACTTAAATAGGACATGCTGGAGGGACAAATTTGTCTCCCAGTGACTGCCACATCTTTGTAATAGGCTACCTATTCATGTGAAACAGATCACCTCTATGACACTGTTCAAAAGGAACCTGGACGAGTGAATGAGGCACCATAGAGTCTTACTGGGAATAGGACATGGGCAGTCCTTACTAAATGCAATCTTGGGTATTGACTAAAATTTCTATGGCATTACATTAGGATGAAACAACTCGGCTTGAAATGACCTCTTGGTCAATAGCCTATCAATCTCCTATGATCCTAAGACATCTGCATACAGACTGCAGAACACCTCAGATGAAAAAGACAGCTCTGAAAGATACAATATAAACAAGGATCAGCCTAGGACAGAGCCTGTGGGATGCCCTGACTATAACCTGAAAATGTACCTGTCCAATTGCTGTAAAGTACTTGCCATGTCCTATTTGCAAATAATGCAGCTATCTTATCAAGTTCACGTCAATACCTAGTTGTTATACTTTATTGAGCAGTGTTTTGTATATGACCCCATCAAATGCTGAAATTATATCTATATACATTATATGAAAACCAAGTTTTTCATATATATAGCTGTTTTATATTGTTATATAATATCATGTTACATTTGATTATAGATCGATTTTCAACATACAACAAAATCCAGAAAAGTACCCAGGAAGGGTAAAAAACAGCAATCCACAGCTTCAAACCAACAGTTTAATATGAACAATTATTAAAAATGGATAAACCAAGAATCCCCTCAATATTTGGAAACCTGAAGGTTCATAAGATGAGATGGAGCCAGCCCTAAGGCCAATAGTTTCTGCTGAGGGGTCAAAAACTTAACCTTTAGCAAAGTATGCTGATATGAAGCTTAAAAACTATGGCTAAAAAGGAAAATTATTTTGATGGGTTCTTGGGACTTTTTAAGGGAAATGAAAAATTAATTATATAGTGAGAATGTCATTTTATGGCAGTAGATGTGGTTGACCTATTATCTAGTATTCCACACACTGAAGGTATGCAAATGCTAGAAGAAGTTACATTTGAGGATGGCGAGCTAATGAACATAATGAACAGTTGGTCTGTTTAAACCTTAAGAATCTGATTTTAAAATATAACTTTATATATTTTAGAGGAGAATTTTACCAACGAATACAGGGACTGGTGATGGGAGCAGCATGCGCCCCAACTTATGCTAATTTAATTTTGGCAAAACGTGAAGAAAAATATATATTGAGCTCCATCTGCTCTGGTTGTTGCACACTCTACAAAAGGTTTTTTGGTTGATATATGCATTTTGTGGATAGCCTCCCTAGACAAATTAAAAGAATTTATAGCTTTTTTGAGTAATACAACTAAATTTTTGGAATTCACCCACAGCTTTTCCCATGAAAGATTACAATACTTAGATGTCAAAATTTACAAGAAAAATAATAAATTAAATTCTAAAATTTTTAGAAAGGCCATATTTTCTAACTCCTACCTACACTATGACAGTGCACACCCCTTTCACTACAAAAGGAATATTATAAAGGGGCAATACATGCAGGCAAGCAGAATGACCTCTGCTGATAATGATTTTGAGGAAGAAAATAATTTACTTGAGATGTTATTCAAGGAAAGGGGTTATCCAACAGAGATGACCCAACAAGTCAGGAAGGAAGTCAATGAAGGTAGGAAGGAAATATTTAAGCATATTTTAGGTGAAATATTAACAAGTAATACAGAATTGAATGCAGGTCACGACGAAGACTTTGGGAAGGCTGCAGTGCTAGAATTTAATGCTAGTGCAGGTCTGGTTAAAAGAATTATGAAAACAGAGTGGGAAAGGTTTGTAGGGTTTACTGACCTAGGGGATATCCCTAAGGACACATTAAAGGTCGTATACCAAAATTATCAAAATCTGAAATGCTTCTTAGAGGCTGATCACAAGTACGGTAGTGTTGTTAGAAGAAAGAAAGGGACCTACAAGTGTGGGCTCTGCTCGCAGTTTGGCTATACTGTGAACAAGGAAAAAATATTCTTAGCTAGTAGGAATAGGTGGATAGTTGGAAATTAATTTTCTAATTGTAATTCTGCTGGATTAGTTTACCTCGCAAGTTGTGAAGAATATGAGTCCTTTTATATAGGGAAAACAGAATGTAAGTTAAGGGAAAGGATTTATGAACATTACTATGACATACAAACTAAAAAAAGAGACAGATGTGTTGTTTAAATACTCAAAGGAATGTAAGAATGCACATTATTCATTTTTTTGTTTTAGAAGAGGTGAAAAAGGAAATAAGAGGGGGCTATGGGAAGAAAAAATTGAATACAGGGAGTTGTGGTGGCAAATAATATTGCAGGCCACTGTTCCACCTAATATAATAACAGTTTCAACTCACACCGACTTGATGCAACAAAAAAGCCCAAATGTAGACTCTATCACAAACAAATTCAGGAACAAGAAGGTATGAAAATAATCCACCATGTTTATTAGATAATGCTCTAGCATCTCGGTGTAACCACTTTTACAGAATCTAAAAAGTATTATTAAGCCATACCTTAAATACACTCAAAAAACAAACTAGAGTTGGGAGGGTGGCCTAATGGTTAAGGTGTTTGCCTTACAAACGCAAGGTGCAGCATTTGAATCTCACAAGGAATAATTGGCTAGGCTTAAAATGGCTCGCAAGGGCTGTTAGCTTAGTATGAACCTTAATTATCCAATTAAATAATCAAGCAAGTTATTCTTAAAATTAATTCATTAAAACATCAATTACTAAGCCCCATGGGGTTAGTGTATTATATTTTAAAATATATATTGTTTCTTTATATAAAAGTTTTTCCTTTAGTAACCAATCATCCTCATATTTCAAATGTATTTGTTCCAAAACAGTACCCTGCAATAACAAATAATTACTTTCATGTGAAGCTTTAAAATGAGCAGAGATATTTTTTGTCTTCTCTCTCTGATTTTTAATATCTCGTATATGTTCTATAAAACTGGAAGAAAGATGCTAAGGATGGAGCTGTCAGGTAACAGGAAAAGAGGAAGACCTAAGAAAAGGTTTATGGATGTGGTGAGAGAGGACATTTTATTTATTTATTTATTTATTATCATTTGTTAACCAGGTAGGTCCAGCTGAGCCAGGGTCCCATTTTCAGTGGAGAAAAGCTCCAGATACAGTTATAGTTGATCAAAAAATAGGAATACCATAAGTTCATAGACGAGGAGTAATTACATACAGTCGAAATGATAAAAGAATACATTTGTACACTAGTTTAATGTAATCATTCACAATAAAAATCAAGGATAAGTCATATATAGAAGTATTTACAAGAGACAATATATAAATGCATTAAAGTAGGTGAGTTAGTAGAAGGAAGAGAGAAACAGAGGGTAAAAATGAAGAAAGAGAGGGGAAGAAAAAAGGGTGAATGTAAAAGGAAGGAAGAAACAAAGGAAAATAAAAGAAAGAAATGGGGGAAGAAAAGGAGAATTTGAAGAGATGAAAAATAAATTAGGGTAGCTGAGAAGAAAGCAGTTGTATATCAGATTGGAGTTTGGCATGGGCAGGACCAGGTCTTTTGTAGGTAGTGTCACACCAACCACCACATGCAGGTGGTTAGTGTGACAGAGCAAGATGCAGAGGGCAGAAAGAAATGGAAACAGATGATCCACTGTGGTGATTCCTAACGGGAGCAGCCGAAAGAAGAAGAAGAAGCTACAGTTTGATACCTTTAAGGGAAAGTAGACAAGTGAGTCTCAAATACGAGCATGCCTCTCAGAGCATGTAAAATATTTAGGTTTTGTTATAGCATACTTTTTTTTGTTAGAAAAGGCAATTTCTGTTTTGCATTTCTTAAGAATAAACCATGTGATTTTAATGTATACTGAATTTGTCAGTTTGATAAAATGATATAAACAGACACAGAGATAAATGGATTAGTTAGAGAGCTATATATATATATATATATATATATATATATATATATATATATATATATATGTTTGTATATCCGTATATCAAAATGTAAGACTGCCAAATGACAACTGAGCAAACACAATAGTCAATCACTAACCAATCAAAAAATACAAAAAGGAATAAAAACTTTATTTTTTGGGGGGAGGGCAAAACCCTGCACCCCCACAATCTTTTCTAATTATATATGCCATCTCTGTGATTGCAGTACAGTGTGAAAAGTAGAAATTCCCTGGTCTCCATTGTACAGCAATCTTGCACAGAAAAAAAGTTGCTAGATATAATCAACTGTTTTTCAATCATATATACATATTTTGTATATCTGAAATGAATGACAACACCAGACCATCCAAATAGCTACATAAGACTATTGGTGGTACATAAAAATAAAGGATTATTTCTGTGTAATAGTACAAAATAATTTAAAATTTCTCAGAATAAATTATCACGATCCTCAGATACAAAATGCATTTAGCTGGTTGCCTTAGCTGTAAGACTCACACACAGTGTTATATTCACATAGTGCAGTCCATTGTTTATGGCTTTAAATGAGGAGGGATTGGGGCTTCAGTAGTCCAGTGTCAAAAAAGTATCAGTTTAAGGAAAATAAACTGGACTTTTTCTACTGATGTAGTGACAATTCAGTGACGTAATATTTAGGCCATTATTGTACTCAGGGTACTGAGCAGCACTTTACCATGACAGCCCCAAAGAAAATCAAATGTAATGCAACATGTCAAACTGTCACAACAAAGGCACATAAACTAAAGGGACTGGGACCCTTCATTTAAATGATATACCTTTGTACCTCTTTGAAATTTTATTGCAAATCATTCAGATACCTCTGACACAATGAAAACTTCTGTAATGCTGGAGTTTGCTGAAGGCAGTTCAGAACAAAAAATCTTAGGGACTTTGAATAAGATATCTGGGTACAAAATGCAAACATTGTGAACAAGTGAAAAGTGCTTTTTATGACACAGTCTCTGACTTTGAAGGAATCCCATCAATATAATGGCCATCTTACTGTTTGACAGACATTGTGTCCACCCAACAGGCCATATCAACAACCATTCAGAAGTGATCCTGAAGCTGCCATTCGCTTTCATACATCAGTTACCTCCAAAGGTGATGCCCACATTGTCTATAGACCTACCACCAAAAGTGATACCCTCATTGTCTATAAATCTACCACCAAAAGTGATACCCACATTGTCTATAGACCTACCACCAAAATTGATACCCACATTGTCTATAGACCTACCACCAAAAGTGATACCTACATTGTCTATAGACCTACCACCAAAAGTGATACCCTCATTGTCTATAAATCTACCACCGAAAGTGACACCCACATTGTCTATAGACCTACCACCAAAAGTGATACCCACATTGTCTATAGAGCTACCACCAAAAGTGATGAAAAACAGCACCCCATCCCTGTATCAACTGACATACAAATTAAAAAAAAATGCAAAGTTTATTTTGCTTGGACAGTGTGTACTGTTACCACTTCCCATGAATTTATGTTTTTTTTTTGCCAGGAAGAAGTGAAAAAACAATCACAAAAATGTACTTTCAGACACTGAGCTTAGTCCTTACCTTCCACCAAACCATACCAATGTCCACTTTATTGTGATCAGCCACAGCCTGCCATTTGCTCTTTTCAATCAACTGCATCCCATAGTTTTCAGTCTTCCACCTCCAAAATATGCAGCACAACATTACTTCTAATAATGTAGAACAAACTGAAAAATATGGAACATTTACCAACAACTTCATCTAGGAATTTCACAGCATGCTAAATAAAATAACTGCTTCCACATACTTACAAAAAGTAATTTTGATGAACTAATATGATATTTATCATGGTTATTTGTTAAAAGAAATCATAACAGTGAATATGAGACAGGCTCTTTCAACATGGAATGCATTGGAACACTGAAGTTTTAAGATTCAAACCCACAAACTGAAATGCATTGCTCTAATGAGGTACAATTGAGGGCTACACTGCTATCCCACCCCCAAAGAGACAATGACTTCTGGGTATCAGCTGTGATCATCAAGAGTCACAAAAACATTGACACAACTATGTATTTCAAATCACTGCTTCAGGACTGAAAGTGTTGCTACAGGGAACCCTTCCATAGCTCTCAGCTTCTTAGCTGATGAGGTAGGAACAACACCAAAAACTATTGGCAGACATGACCGAAAATTAGTAACAGATTTTAAATATTGGTCTTATATGCTTAGAAAGTTGATATTATAACAGGTTATGTATTAACAAGGGTTTACTATCAAAATGTCGACGTTAAAAACAAATTCCGTTTTTAACCTCTGAACCATAATGCCGAATCCATGAATACTAATTAGGTCTAAATGTCGAATCTAATGAACAAATTCAGCAAATTTAGATTGAAAAGTGAACAGGACCTCTGCACAGGAGCTAAGGTAAGTCTAGCTCCTACACTGGAAATTCACTGTTTTGCAGGGGGCAAGATCCCTTGCATCTCCCCACACCCGCTGCAAAATATATATTCCAACTCCAAGATCGCACTATAGTGAGGAAAGGGATGGATTTTCCAGTCCACACTGTACCGTGATCTTTATTCATAACATTGAAGTTCATATCAGTGAATGCACAGTGACATTTGCTGAAACGAACTGTCTTTCTCAAGTAATATTTGGCAACGTGGAAATCGTCCAACCCCAGTTCAACATTCCTGTGTTTGCTGAATGTTACTTCAGCATTTTGATAGTAAAACATTTAGCAAGCATTTTCTGAAGGGTATGAAGTTTGAAATATATGTGCTTGTTATTATTTAGTGACTGCAGTCCACAAAGCAATAGTGTAGTGGGCAGAGCATTTGCCTTATGAACAGTCATTCCAGGTTCCAGTCCTACTGCACCTTCCATTGGGGTTGGGAGGGTGGCCTAATGGTTAAGGTGTTTGCCTTGTAAACATAAGGTGCAGAGTTTGAGTCTCACAAGGGATAATTGGCTCAGAAGGGCAGTTAGCTTAGTACTAATCTATGAACCTATGAACACTTTACCAGACCATAAATATGAACAATTAAATCAGGGACAATTGAGAACTATGCCTGTGCATATGCACACACATGCACACATGCTAGCATACACACAACCCATCAGTTACAGACAGCTGTATGACAGTACACCTGTGATATCTGGGTAAGATCAGTAGAATGAATAAATTCATAAATAATGGCCTAGAAATATATTTCATCTCCCATCTGTCAGAACCATATTGTACCTATCCACTAGTATACCCTCTGCCTCTCAGCTTATTAGCCCAGAGACAAATTCCCAAACTCAGGAGCAGATTTTAAATATTTCCCTTATATACTTAGAATGTTTTCAGAACAGCAATCTTTGCACTAAAAAGCATTTACTGAAGGATACAACGTTTGAAACTCACAATCCTATCATTATTTAATAACTGAAGTGCACAACAACATGATAGAAAGCCACAAACTTTCCAAGGAGCAGATGAAAATACCTATCAATTTCTTTGCTCAAGATAGCTGGGGAAACTCAAAAATAACAAGGGAACAAATTTAAAATTTGATTTATATTTATGTATTTGTTAACCAGGAAAAACCCACTGGGCAAAGTGTTCCTTTTCAGAGACAATCTAGTACTGTCTAGTTAATTGGCTTGCTCAGAGACACACAGGAGGCAAATGGTGGTGGAATGATTCAAAGTCAATAATGTTGACTATAGGAAGCAGTTTATTAATAGCCGAGAGTCCCTATACCAAATATTTCTAATTCACTTATAAAAAGTTAACAAAATTGATTTATTTATTTATATTATGCCTATCTGAAACCTGGCTTAAGCCACGTGTCACAAACAATGAAATCATCCCACCAGGCTACAATATCTATCGCTTGGACAGAATGTCAAAAAAAGGGGGTGGTGTTGCCATCCTTCACTCTAACAACCTAAACCTCTCTCCCTTCCACTTGCTCATCCCTGATTGTCACCCTGCCAAACTTCTCAGCACTAACTGCCATCTTAACCCTGACAAAAAAATAGCCATTGCCTCAATCTATATCCCCCCAGGAAATAACTTGTCCACCCTAGAGAAAATCCTCTCCTGATTCTCCCAAAATATACCCTATGAAACCCTCATACTACATGACACTAACCTTGACTGGGCCAAACTCAAAACTGACTCTCCTTAAAACAGCATAAACCTGCATGGTTTTCATCAACTTATAACCTCTTCCACCCAAATCCATAAAAACTCTTTATCCAGCTCCATAATTGACTGGATACTAACCAACTCCCCTAACCTGTATCATCACCCCTCTACTCTACCGGATCACCTTAGTGACCACCTATCTACCTCTATTCTTAGATATACCTTCCTATCAATCAAATCTAACCTGTTTAGAGACTGCTGTAACATTGCTATTTATTATTTATTTATTTATTTATTTTATTTTATTTTATTTTATTTTATATCTGTTGACCGGGAGAGTCCAACTGGAATATGAGTCCATATTCAGTGGAGGCCCAGGGAGAAAAGCTCAAAGAGAACAATTTTTTTACAAAACATAGTTTTAAGGACAGACTTTTGACATACAATACTAAGGAATTCAACTTGTCTTATCCTCCATTGACTGGTAATTTCTGAGAAGGATCCCTCTAAATGATGCTGCATCTAGTTTCAATAACATATTCTTAAATACCCTTAACTCCCTTGCTTCCTCCAGAAAGGTCAGAGTAAAATCCAATCATGCACCGTGGCTTTCAAAAGACTCTAGACCCCTTATGCTCCAGAGAGACGAAGCATGGAAAGCCTGGATCAATTCTAAGCAATTACCCCCGCCCCACAACTTACCCCTGCTCCACAAGTACAGACACCTCAGAAATCTAACTAGAAAACAGATCATACTACTGCTCCACAAGTACAGACACCTCAGAAATCTAACTAGAAAACAGATCAACCTAGATAAAAAGTCCTCATTACCCCTGCTCCACAAGTACAGACACCTCAGAAATCTAACTAGAAAACAGATCAACCTAGATAAAAACTCCTCATTACCCCTGCTCCACAAGTACAGACACCTCAGAAATCTAACTAGAAAACAGATCATACCACTGCTCCACAAGTACAGACACCTCAGAAATCTAACTAGAAAACAGATCAACCTAGATAAAAAGTCCTCATTACCCCTGCTCCACAAGTACAGACACCTCAGAAATCTAACTAGAAAACAGATCAACCTAGATAAAAGTCCTCATTACCCCTGCTCCACAAGTACAGACACCTCAGAAATCTAACTAGAAAACAGATCAACCTAGATAAAAAGTCCTCATTACCCCTGCTCCACAAGTACAGACACCTCAGAAATCTAACTAGAAAACAGATCAACCTAGATAAAAAGTCCTCATTACCCCTGCTCCACAAGTACAGACACCTCAGAAATCTAACTAGAAAACAGATCAACCTAGATAAAAAGTCCTCATTACCCCTGCTCCACAAGTACAGACACCTCAGAAATCTAACTAGAAAACAGATCAACCTAGATAAAAGTCCTCATTACCCCTGCTCCACAAGTACAGACACCTCAGAAATCTAACTAGAAAACAGATCAACCTAGATAAAAAGTCCTCATTACCCCTGCTCCACAAGTACAGACACCTCAGAAATCTAACTAGAAAACAGATCAACCTAGATAAAAGTCCTCATTACCCCTGCTCCACAAGTACAGACACCTCAGAAATCTAACTAGAAAACAGATCAACCTAGATAAAAAGTCCTCATTACCCCTGCTCCACAAGTACAGACACCTCAGAAATCTAACTAGAAAACAGATCAACCTAGATAAAAAGTCCTCATTACTCCTGCTCCACAAGTACAGACACCTCAGAAATCTAACTAGAAAACAGATCAACCTAGATAAAAACTCCTCCTTACCCCTGCTCCACAAGTACAGACACCTCAGAAATCTAACTAGAAAACAGATCAACCTAGATAAAAACTCCTCATTACCCCTGCTCCACAAGTACAGGCACCTCAAAAATCTAACTAGAAAACAGATCATACCACTGCTCCACAAGTACAGACACCTCAGAAATCTAACTAGAAAACAGATCAACCTAGATAAAAAGTCCTCATTACCCCTGCTCCACAAGTACAGACACATCAGAAATCTAACTAGAAAACAGATCATACCACTGCTCCACAAGTACAGACACCTCAGAAATCTAACTAGAAAACAGATCAACCTAGATAAAAAGTCCTCATTACCCCTGCTCCACAAGTACAGACACCTCAGAAATCTAACTAGAAAACAGATCAACCTAGATAAAAAGTCCTCATTACCCCTGCTCCACAAGTACAGACACCTCAGAAATCTAACTAGAAAACAGATAAACCTAGATAAAAAGTCCTCATTACCCCTGCTCCACAAGTACAGACACCTCAGAAATCTAACTAGAAAACAGATCAACCTAGATAAAAAGTCCTCATTACCCCTGCTCCACAAGTACAGACACCTCAGAAATCTAACTAGAAAACAGATCAACCTAGATAAAAGTCCTCATTACCCCTGCTCCACAAGTACAGACACCTCAGAAATCTAACTAGAAAACAGATCAACCTAGATAAAAGTCCTCATTACCCCTGCTCCACAAGTACAGACACCTCAGAAATCTAACTAGAAAACAGATCAACCTAGATAAAAAGTCCTCATTACCCCTGCTCCACAAGTACAGACACCTCAGAAATCTAACTAGAAAACAGATCAACCTAGATAAAAATCCTCATTACCCCTGCTCCACAAGTACAGACACCTCAGAAATCTAACTAGAAAACAGATCAACCTAGATAAAAAGTCCTCATTACCCCTGCTCCACAAGTACAGACACCTCAGAAATCTAACTAGAAAACAGATCAACCTAGATAAAAAGTCCTCATTACCCCTGCTCCACAAGTACAGACACCTCAGAAATCTAACTAGAAAACAGATCAACCTAGATAAAAGTCCTCATTACCCCTGCTCCACAAGTACAGACACCTCAGAAATCTAACTAGAAAACAGATCAACCTAGATAAAAAGTCCTCATTACCCCTGCTCCACAAGTACAGACACCTCAGAAATCTAACTAGAAAACAGATCAACCTAGATAAAAAGTCCTCATTACCCCTGCTCCACAAGTACAGACACCTCAGAAATCTAACTAGAAAACAGATCAACCTAGATAAAAACTCCTCATTACCCCTGCTCCACAAGTACAGACACCTCAGAAATCTAACTAGAAAACAGATCAACCTAGATAAAAACTCCTCATTACCCCTGCTCCACAAGTACAGACACCTCAGAAATCTAACTAGAAAACAGATCAACCACTGCTAAAACTCTCATTACCCCTCAGAAATCTAACTAGAAAACAGATCATACCACTGCTCCACAAGTACAGACACCTCAGAAATCTAACTAGAAAACAGATCAACCTAGATAAAAAGTCCTCATTACCCCTGCTCCACAAGTACAGGCACCTCAGAAATCTAACTAGAAAACAGATCATACCACTGCTCCACAAGTACAGGCACCTCAGAAATCTAACTAGAAAACAGATCATACCACTGCTCCACAAGTACAGGCACCTCAGAAATCTAACTAGAAAACAGATCAACCTAGATAAAAAGTCCTCATTACCCCTGCTCCACAAGTACAGGCACCTCAGAAATCTAACTAGAAAACAGATCAACCTAGATAAAAGTCCTCATTACCCCCGCTCCACAAGTACAGGCACCTCAGAAATCTAACTAGAAAACAGATCAACCTAGATAAAAAGTCCTCATTACCCCTGCTCCACAAGTACAGACACCTCAGAAATCTAACTAGAAAACAGATCAACCTAGATAAAAAGTCCTCATTACCCCTGCTCCACAAGTACAGACACCTCAGAAATCTAACTAGAAAACAGATCAACCTAGATAAAAAGTCCTCATTACCCCTGCTCCACAAGTACAGACACCTCAGAAATCTAACTAGAAAACAGATCAACCTAGATAAAAGTCCTCATTACCCCTGCTCCACAAGTACAGGCACCTCAGAAATCTAACTAGAAAACAGATCAACCTAGATAAAAGTCCTCATTACCCCGCTCCACAAGTACAGGCACCTCAGAAATCTAACTAGAAAACAGTTCAACCTAGATAAAAGTCCTCATTACCCCTGCTCCACAAGTACAGACACCTCAGAAATCTAACTAGAAAACAGATCAACCTAGATAAAAGTCCTCATTACCACTGCTCCACAAGTACAGACACCTCAGAAATCTAACTAGCAAACAGATCAACCTAGATAAAACGTCCTCATTACCCCTGCTCCACAAGTACAGACACCTCAGAAATCTAACTAGAAAACAGATCAACCTAGATAAAAGTCCTCATTACCCCTGCTCCACAAGTACAGACACCTCAGAAATCTAACTAGAAAACAGATCAACCTAGATAAAAAGTCCTCATTACCACTGCTCCACAAGTACAGACACCTCAGAAATCTAACTAGAAAACAGATCAACCTAGATAAAAAGTCCTCATTACCCTGCTCCACAAGTACAGACACCTCAGAAATCTAACTAGAAAACAGATCAACCTAGATAAAAAGTCCTCATTACCCCTGCTCCACAAGTACAGACACCTCAGAAATCTAACTAGAAAACAGATCAACCTAGATAAAAACTCCTCATTACCCCTGCTCCACAAGTACAGACACCTCAGAAATCTAACTAGAAAACAGATCAACCTAGATAAAAAGTCCTCATTACCCCTGCTCCACAAGTACAGGCACCTCAGAAATCTAACTAGAAAACAGATCAACCTAGATAAAAAGTCCTCATTACCCCTGCTCCACAAGTACAGACACCTCAGAAATCTAACTAGAAAACAGATCAACCTAGATAAAAAGTCCTCATTACCACTGCTCCACAAGTACAGACACCTCAGAAATCTAACTAGAAAACAGATCAACCTAGATAAAAAGTCCTCATTACCCCTGCTCCACAAGTACAGACACCTCAGAAATCTAACTAGAAAACAGATCAACCTAGATAAATAGTCCTCATTACCCCTGCTCCACAAGTACAGACACCTCAGAAATCAAACTAGAAAACAGATCAACCTAGATAAAAAGTCCTCATTACCCCTGCTCCACAAGTACAGACACCTCAGAAATCTAACTAGAAAACAGATCAACCTAGATAAAAAGTCCTCATTACCCCTGCTCCACAAGTACAGACACCTCAGAAATCTAACTAGAAAACAGATCAACCTAGATAAAAACTCCTCATTACCCCTGCTCCACAAGTACAGACACCTCAGAAATCTAACTAGAAAACACATCAACCTAGATAAAAACTCCTCATTACCCCTGCTCCACAAGTACAGGCACCTCAGAAATCTAACTAGAAAACAGATCAACCTAGATAAAAGGATCTCATTACCCCTGCTCCACAAGTACAGACACCTCAGAAATCTAACTAGAAAACAGATCATACCACTGCTCCACAAGTACAGACACCTCAGAAATCTAACTAGAAAACAGATCAACCTAGATAAAAAGTCCTCATTACCCCCGCTCCACAAGTACAGACACCTCAGAAATCTAACTAGAAAACAGATCAACCTAGATAAAAAGTCCTCATTACCCCTGCTCCACAAGTACAGACACCTCAGAAATCTAACTAGAAAACAGATCAACCTAGATAAAAGTCCTCATTACCCCTGCTCCACAAGTACAGACACCTCAGAAATCTAACTAGAAAACAGATCAACCTAGATAAAACTCCTCATTACCCCTGCTCCACAAGTACAGACACCTCAGAAATCTAACTAGAAAACAGATCAACCTAGATAAAAAGTCCTCATTACCCCTGCTCCACAAGTACAGACACCTCAGAAATCTAACTAGAAAACAGATCAACCTAGATAAAAGTCCTCATTACCCCTGCTCCACAAGTACAGACACCTCAGAAATCTAACTAGAAAACAGATCAACCTAGATAAAAGTCCTCATTACCCCTGCTCCACAAGTACAGACACCTCAGAAATCTAACTAGAAAACAGATCAACCTAGATAAAAAGTCCTCATTACCCCTGCTCCACAAGTACAGACACCTCAGAAATCTAACTAGAAAACAGATCAACCTAGATAAAAAGTCCTCATTACCCCTGCTCCACAAGTACAGACACCTCAGAAATCTAACTAGAAAACAGATCAACCTAGATAAAAAGTCCTCATTACCCCTGCTCCACAAGTACAGACACCTCAGAAATCTAACTAGAAAACAGATCAACCTAGATAAAAAGTCCTCATTACCCCTGCTCCACAAGTACAGACACCTCAGAAATCTAACTAGAAAACAGATCAACCTAGATAAAAGTCCTCATTACCCCTGCTCCACAAGTACAGACACCTCAGAAATCTAACTAGAAAACAGATCAACCTAGATAAAAGTCCTCATTACCCCTGCTCCACAAGTACAGACACCTCAGAAATCTAACTAGAAAACAGATCAACCTAGATAAAAGTCCTCATTACCCCTGCTCCACAAGTACAGACACCTCAGAAATCTAACTAGAAAACAGATCAACCTAGATAAAAAGTCCTCATTACCCCTGCTCCACAAGTACAGACACCTCAGAAATCTAACTAGAAAACAGATCAACCTAGATAAAAATCCTCATTACCACTGCTCCACAAGTACAGACACCTCAGAAATCTAACTAGAAAACAGATCAACCTAGATAAAAACTCCTCATTACCCCTGCTCCACAAGTACAGACACCTCAGAAATCTAACTAGAAAACAGATCAACCTAGATAAAAACTCCTCATTACCACTGCTCCACAAGTACAGACACCTCAGAAATCTAACTAGAAAACAGATCAACCTAGATAAAAAGTCTACCACTGCTCCACAAGTACAGACACCTCAGAAATCTAACTAGAAAACAGATCAACCTAGATAAAAAGTCCTCATTACCCCCGCTCCACAAGTACAGGCACCTCAGAAATCTAACTAGAAAACAGATCAACCTAGATAAAAAGTCCTCATTACCCCCGCTCCACAAGTACAGGCACCTCAGAAATCTAACTAGAAAACAGATCAACCTACATAAAAGTCCTCATTACCCCTGCTCCACAAGTACAGACACCTCAGAAATCTAACTAGAAAACAGATCAACCTAGATAAAAAGTCCTCATTACCCCTGCTCCACAAGTACAGACACCTCAGAAATCTAACTAGAAAACAGATCAACCTAGATAAAAGTCCTCATTACCCCTGCTCCACAAGTACAGACACCTCAGAAATCTAACTAGAAAACAGATCAACCTAGATAAAAGTCCTCATTACCCCTGCTCCACAAGTACAGACACCTCAGAAATCTAACTAGAAAACAGATCAACCTAGATAAAAGTCCTCATTACCCCTGCTCCACAAGTACAGACACCTCAGAAATCTAACTAGAAAACAGATCAACCTAGATAAAAGTCCTCATTACCCCTGCTCCACAAGTACAGACACCTCAGAAATCTAACTAGAAAACAGATCAACCTAGATAAAAGTCCTCATTACCCCTGCTCCACAAGTACAGACACCTCAGAAATCTAACTAGAAAACAGATCAACCTAGATAAAAGTCCTCATTACCCCTGCTCCACAAGTACAGACACCTCAGAAATCTAACTAGAAAACAGATCAACCTAGATAAAAGTCCTCATTACCCCTGCTCCACAAGTACAGACACCTCAGAAATCTAACTAGAAAACAGATCAACCTAGATAAAAAGTCCTCATTACCCCTGCTCCACAAGTACAGACACCTCAGAAATCTAACTAGAAAACAGATCAACCTAGATAAAAGTCCTCATTACCCCTGCTCCACAAGTACAGACACCTCAGAAATCTAACTAGAAAACAGATCAACCTAGATAAAAAGTCCTCATTACCCCTGCTCCACAAGTACAGACACCTCAGAAATCTAACTAGAAAACAGATCAACCTAGATAAAAAGTCCTCATTACCCCTGCTCCACAAGTACAGACACCTCAGAAATCTAACTAGAAAACAGATCAACCTAGATAAAAGTCCTCATTACCCCTGCTCCACAAGTACAGACACCTCAGAAATCTAACTAGAAAACAGATCAACCTAGATAAAAAGTCCTCATTACCCCTGCTTTACAAGTACAGACACCTCAGAAATCTAACTAGAAAACAGATCAACCTAGATAAAAAGTCCTCATTACCCCTGCTCCACAAGTACAGACACCTCAGAAATCTAACTAGAAAACAGATCAACCTAGATAAAAGTCCTCATTACCCCTGCTCCACAAGTACAGACACCTCAGAAATCTAACTAGAAAACAGATCAACCTAGATAAAAGTCCTCATTACCCCTGCTCCACAAGTACAGACACCTCAGAAATCTAACTAGAAAACAGATCAACCTAGATAAAAGTCCTCATTACCACTGCTCCACAAGTACAGACACCTCAGACATCTAACTAGAAAACAGATCAACCTAGATTAAAAGTCCTCATTACCCCTGCTCCACAAGTACAGACACCTCAGAAATCTAACTAGAAAACAGATCAACCTAGATAAATAGTCCTCATTACCCCTGCTCCACAAGTACAGACACCTCAGAAATCAAACTAGAAAACAGATCAACCTAGATAAAAAGTCCTCATTACCCCTGCTCCACAAGTACAGACACCTCAGAAATCTAACTAGAAAACAGATCAACCTAGATAAAAAGTCCTCATTACCACTGCTCCACAAGTACAGACACCTCAGAAATCTAACTAGAAAACAGATCAACCTAGATAAAAACTCCTCATTACCCCTGCTCCACAAGTACAGACACCTCAGAAATCTAACTAGAAAACAGATCAACCTAGATAAAAACTCCTCATTACCCCTGCTCCACAAGTACAGGCACCTCAGAAATCTAACTAGAAAACAGATCATACCACTGCTCCACAAGTACAGACACCTCAGAAATCTAACTAGAAAACAGATCATACCACTGCTCCACAAGTACAGACACCTCAGAAATCTAACTAGAAAACAGATCAACCTAGATAAAAAGTCCTCATTACCCCCGCTCCACAAGTACAGGCACCTCAGAAATCTAACTAGAAAACAGATCATACCACTGCTCCACAAGTACAGGCACCTCAGAAATCTAACTAGAAAACAGATCATACCACTGCTCCACAAGTACAGGCACCTCAGAAATCTAACTAGAAAACAGATCAACCTAGATAAAAAGTCCTCATTACCCCCGCTCCACAAGTACAGGCACCTCAGAAATCTAACTAGAAAACAGATCAACCTAGATAAAAAGTCCTCATTACCCCCGCTCCACAAGTACAGGCACCTCAGAAATCTAACTAGAAAACAGATCAACCTAGATAAAAAGTCCTCATTACCCCTGCTCCACAAGTACAGACACCTCAGAAATCTAACTAGAAAACAGATCAACCTAGATAAAAAGTCCTCATTACCCTGCTCCACAAGTACAGACACCTCAGAAATCTAACTAGAAAACAGATCAACCTAGATAAAAAGTCCTCATTACCCCTGCTCCACAAGTACAGGCACCTCAGAAATCTAACTAGAAAACAGATCAACCTAGATAAAAAGTCCTCATTACCCCCGCTCCACAAGTACAGGCACCTCAGAAATCTAACTAGAAAACAGATCAACCTAGATAAAAGTCCTCATTACCCCTGTTCCACAAGTACAGACACCTCAGAAATCTAACTAGAAAACAGATCAACCTAGATAGAAAGTCCTCATTACCCCTGCTCCACAAGTACAGACACCTCAGAAATCTAACTAGAAAACAGATCAACCTAGATAAAAGTCCTCATTACCCCTGCTCCACAAGTACAGGCACCTCAGAAATCTAACTAGAAAACAGATCAACCTAGATAAAAGTCCTCATTACCCCTGCTCCACAAGTACAGGCACCTCAGAAATCTAACTAGAAAACAGATCAACCTAGATAAAAGTCCTCATTACCCCTGCTCCACAAGTACAGGCACCTCAGAAATCTAACTAGAAAACAGATCAACCTAGATAAAAGTCCTCATTACCCCTGCTCCACAAGTACAGACACCTCAGAAATCTAACTAGAAAACAGATCAACCTAGATAAAAGTCCTCATTACCCCTGCTCCACAAGTACAGACACCTCAGAAATCTAACTAGAAAACAGATCAACCTAGATAAAAGTCCTCATTACCCCTGCTCCACAAGTACAGACACCTCAGAAATCTAACTAGAAAACAGATCAACCTAGATAAAAAGTCCTCATTACCCCTGCTCCACAAGTACAGACACCTCAGAAATCTAACTAGAAAACAGATCAACCTAGATAAAAGTCCTCATTACCCTGCTCCACAAGTACAGACACCTCAGAAATCTAACTAGAAAACAGATCAACCTAGATAAAAAGTCCTCATTACCCCTGCTCCACAAGTACAGACACCTCAGAAATCTAACTAGAAAACAGATCAACCTAGATAAAAGTCCTCATTACCACTGCTCCACAAGTACAGACACCTCAGAAATCTAACTAGAAAACAGATCAACCTAGATAAAAAGTCCTCATTACCACTGCTCCACAAGTACAGACACCTCAGACATCTAACTAGAAAACAGATCAACCTAGATTAAAAGTCCTCATTACCCCTGCTCCACAAGTACAGACACCTCAGAAATCTAACTAGAAAACAGATCAACCTAGATAAAAGTCCTCATTACCACTGCTCCACAAGTACAGACACCTCAGAAATCTAACTAGAAAACAGATCAACCTAGATAAAAAGTCCTCATTACCACTGCTCCACAAGTACAGACACCTCAGAAATCTAACTAGAAAACAGATCAACCTAGATAAAACGTCCTCATTACCACTGCTCCACAAGTACAGGCACCTCAGAAATCTAACTAGAAAACAGATCATACCACTGCTCCACAAGTACAGACACCTCAGAAATCTAACTAGAAAACAGATCAACCTAGATAAAAAGTCCTCATTACCCCTGCTCCACAAGTACAGACACCTCAGAAATCTAACTAGAAAACAGATCAACCTAGATAAAAAGTCCTCATTACCCCCGCTCCACAAGTACAGGCACCTCAGAAATCTAACTAGAAAACAGATCAACCTAGATAAAAAGTCCTCATTACCCCTGCTCCACAAGTACAGGCACCTCAGAAATCTAACTAGAAAACAGTTCAACCTAGATAAAAGTCCTCATTACCCCTGCTCCACAAGTACAGGCACCTCAGAAATCTAAGTAGAAAACAGATCAACCTAGATAAAAGTCCTCATTACCCCTGCTCCACAAGTACAGACACCTCAGAAATCTAACTAGAAAACAGATCAACCTAGATAAAAAGTCCTCATTACCCCTGCTCCACAAGTACAGACACCTCAGAAATCTAACTAGAAAACAGATCAACCTAGATAAAAAGTCCTCATTACCCCTGCTCCACAAGTACAGGCACCTCAGAAATCTAACTAGAAAACAGATCAACCTAGATAAAAAGTCCTCATTACCCCCGCTCCACAAGTACAGGCACCTCAGAAATCTAACTAGAAAACAGATCAACCTAGATAAAAAGTCCTCATTACCCCCGCTCCACAAGTACAGGCACCTCAGAAATCTAACTAGAAAACAGATCAACCTAGATAAAAGTCCTCATTACCCCTGCTCCACAAGTACAGACACCTCAGAAATCTAACTAGAAAACAGATCAACCTAGATAAAAAGTCCTCATTACCCCTGCTCCACAAGTACAGACACCTCAGAAATCTAACTAGAAAACAGATCAACCTAGATAAAAGTCCTCATTACCCCTGCTCCACAAGTACAGACACCTCAGAAATCTAACTAGAAAATAGATCAACCTAGATAAAAAGTCCTCATTACCCTGCTCCACAAGTACAGACACCTCAGAAATCTAACTAGAAAACAGATCAACCTAGATAAAAAGTCCTCATTACCACTGCTCCACAAGTACAGACACCTCAGAAATCTAACTAGAAAACAGATCAACCTAGATAAAAAGTCCTCATTACCCCTGCTCCACAAGTACAGACACCTCAGAAATCTAACTAGAAAACAGATCAACCTAGATAAAAGTCCTCATTACCCCTGCTCCACAAGTACAGACACCTCAGAAATCTAACTAGAAAACAGATCAACCTAGATAAAAAGTCCTCATTACCCCTGCTCCACAAGTACAGACACCTCAGAAATCTAACTAGAAAACAGATCAACCTAGACAAAAAGTCCTCATTACCCCTGCTCCACAAGTACAGACACCTCAGAAATCTAACTAGAAAACAGATCAACCTAGATAAAAAGTCCTCATTACCACTGCTCCACAAGTACAGACACCTCAGAAATCTAACTAGAAAACAGATCAACCTAGATAAAAAGTCCTCATTACCACTGCTCCACAAGTACAGACACCTCAGAAATCTAACTAGAAAACAGATCAACCTAGATAAAAAGTCCTCATTACCACTGCTCCACAAGTACAGACACCTCAGAAATCTAACTAGAAAACAGATCAACCTAGATAAAAGTCCTCATTACCCCTGCTCCACAAGTACAGGCACCTCAGAAATCTAACTAGAAAACAGATCAACCTAGATAAAAGTCCTCATTACCCCTGCTCCACAAGTACAGAAGTACAGGCACCTCAGAAATCTAACTAGAAAACAGATCAACCTAGATAAAAGTCCTCATTACCCCCACTGCTCCACAAGTACAGACACCTCAGAAATCTAACTAGAAAACAGATCAACCTAGATAAAAAGTCCTCATTACCCTGCTCCACAAGTACAGACACCTCAGAAATCTAACTAGAAAACAGATCAACCTAGATAAAAAGTCCTCATTACCCCCGCTCCACAAGTACAGGCACCTCAGAAATCTAACTAGAAAACAGATCAACCTAGATAAAAAGTCCTCATTACCCCTGCTCCACAAGTACAGGCACCTCAGAACTCTAACTAGAAAACAGATCAACCTAGATCAAAAGTCCTCATTACCCCCGCTCCACAAGTACAGGCACCTCAGAAATCTAACTAGAAAACAGATCAACCTAGATAAAAAGTCCTCATTACCCCTGCTCCACAAGTACAGACACCTCAGAAATCTAACTAGAAAACAGATCAACCTAGATAAAAAGTCCTCATTACCCCTGCTCCACAAGTACAGGCACCTCAGAAATCTAACTAGAAAACAGATCAACCTAGATAAAAACTCCTCATTACCCCTGCTCCACAAGTACAGACACCTCAGAAATCTAACTAGAAAACAGATCAACCTAGATAAAAAGTCCTCATTACCCCTGCTCCACAAGTACAGACACCTCAGAAATCTAACTAGAAAACAGATCAACCTAGATAAAAGTCCTCATTACCCCTGCTCCACAAGTACAGACACCTCAGAAATCTAACTAGAAAACAGATCAACCTAGATAAAAGTCCTCATTACCCCCGCTCCACAAGTACAGACACCTCAGAAATCTAACTAGAAAACAGATCAACCTAGATAAAAAGTCCTCATTACCCCTGCTCCACAAGTACAGACACCTCAGAAATCTAACTAGAAAACAGATCAACCTAGATAAAAGTCCTCATTACCCCTGCTCCACAAGTACAGACACCTCAGAAATCTAACTAGAAAACAGATCAACCTAGAAAAAGTCCTCATTACCCCAGCTCCACAAGTACAGACACCTCAGAAATCTAACTAGAAAACAGATCAACCTAGATAAAAGTCCTCATTACCCCTGCTCCACAAGTACAGACACCTCAGAAATCTAACTAGAAAACAGATCAACCTAGATAAAAGTCCTCATTACCCCTGCTCCACAAGTACAGACACCTCAGAAATCTAACTAGAAAACAGATCAACCTAGATAAAAGTCCTCATTACCCCTGCTCCACAAGTACAGACACCTCAGACATCTAACTAGAAAACAGATCAACCTAGATAAAAGTCCTCATTACCCCTGCTCCACAAGTACAGACACCTCAGAAATCTAACTAGAAAACAGATCAACCTAGATAAAAGTCCTCATTACCCCTGCTCCACAAGTACAGACACCTCAGAAATCTAACTAGAAAACAGATCAACCTAGATAAAAGTCCTCATTACCCCTGCTCCACAAGTACAGACACCTCAGAAATCTAACTAGAAAACAGATCAACCTAGATAAAAAGTCCTCATTACCCCTGCTCCACAAGTACAGACACCTCAGAAATCTAACTAGAAAACAGATCAACCTAGATAAAAGTCCTCATTACCCCTGCTCCACAAGTACAGACACCTCAGAAATCTAACTAGAAAACAGATCAACCTAGATAAAAGTCCTCATTACCCCTGCTCCACAAGTACAGACACCTCAGAAATCTAACTAGAAAACAGATCAACCTAGATAAAAGTCCTCATTACCCCTGCTCCACAAGTACAGACACCTCAGAAATCTAACTAGAAAACAGATCAACCTAGATAAAAGTCCTCATTACCCCTGCTCCACAAGTACAGACACCTCAGAAATCTAACTAGAAAACAGATCAACCTAGATAAAAGTCCTCATTACCCCTGCTCCACAAGTACAGACACCTCAGAAATCTAACTAGAAAACAGATCAACCTAGATAAAAAGTCCTCATTACCCCTGCTCCACAAGTACAGACACCTCAGAAATCTAACTAGAAAACAGATCAACCTAGATAAAAAGTCCTCATTACCCCTGCTCCACAAGTACAGACACCTCAGAAATCTAACTAGAAAACAGATCAACCTAGATAAATAGTCCTCATTACCCCTGCTCCACAAGTACAGACACCTCAGAAATCTAACTAGAAAACAGATCAACCTAGATAAAAAGTCCTCATTACCCCTGCTCCACAAGTACAGACACCTCAGAAATCTAACTAGAAAACAGATCAACCTAGATAAAAAGTCCTCATTACCCCTGCTCCACAAGTACAGACACCTCAGAAATCTAACTAGAAAACAGATCAACCTAGATAAAAAGTCCTCATTACCCCTGCTCCACAAGTACAGACACCTCAGAAATCTAACTAGAAAACAGATCAACCTAGATAAAAGTCCTCATTACCCCTGCTCCACAAGTACAGACACCTCAGAAATCTAACTAGAAAACAGATCAACCTAGATATAAAGTCCTCATTACCCCTGCTCCACAAGTACAGACACCTCAGAAATCTAACTAGAAAACAAATCAACCTAGATATAAAGTCCTCATTACCCCTGCTCCACAAGTACAGACACCTCAGAAATCTAACTAGAAAACAGATCAACCTAGGTAAAAAGTCCTCATTACCCCTGCTCCACAAGTACAGACACCTCAGAAATCTAACTAGAAAACAGATCAACCTAGATAAAAGTCCTCATTACCCCTGCTCCACAAGTACAGACACCTCAGAAATCTAACTAGAAAACAGATCAACCTAGATAAAAGTCCTCATTACCCCTGCTCCACAAGTACAGACACCTCAGAAATCTAACTAGAAAACAGATCAACCTAGATAAAAGTCCTCATTACCCCTGCTCCACAAGTACAGACACCTCAGAAATCTAACTAGAAAACAGATCAACCTAGATAAAAAGTCCTCATTACCCCTGCTCCACAAGTACAGACACCTCAGAAATCTAACTAGAAAACAGATCAACCTAGATAAAAAGTCCTCATTACCCCTGCTCCACAAGTACAGACACCTCAGAAATCTAACTAGAAAACAGATCAACCTAGATAAAAAGTCCTCATTACCCCTGCTCCACAAGTACAGACACCTCAGAAATCTAACTAGAAAACAGATCAACCTAGATAAAAGTCCTCATTACCCCTGCTCCACAAGTACAGACACCTCAGAAATCTAACTAGAAAACAGATCAACCTAGATAAAAGTCCTCATTACCCCTGCTCCACAAGTACAGACACCTCAGAAATCTAACTAGAAAACAGATCAACCTAGATAAAAAGTCCTCATTACCCTGCTCCACAAGTACAGACACCTCAGAAATCTAACTAGAAAACAGATCAACCTAGATAAAAAGTCCTCATTACCCCTGCTCCACAAGTACAGACACCTCAGAAATCTAACTAGAAAACAGATCAACCTAGATAAAAAGTCCTCATTACCCCTGCTTCACAAGTACAGACACCTCAGAAATCTAACTAGAAAACAGATCAACCTAGATAAAAGTCCTCATTACCCCTGCTCCACAAGTACAGGCACCTCAGAAATCTAACTAGAAAACAGATCAACCTAGATAAAAGTCCTCATTACCCCTGCTCCACAAGTACAGACACCTCAGAAATCTAACTAGAAAACAGATCAACCTAGATAAAAGTCCTCATTACCCCCGCTCCACAAGTACAGGCACCTCAGAAATCTAACTAGAAAACAGATCAACCTAGATAAAAAGTCCTCATTACCCCTGCTCCACAAGTACAGACACCTCAGAAATCTAACTAGAAAACAGATCAACCTAGATAAAAAGTCCTCATTACCACTGCTCCACAAGTACAGACACCTCAGAAATCTAACTAGAAAACAGATCAACCTAGATAAAAGTCCTCATTACCCCAGCTCCACAAGTACAGACACCTCAGAAATCTAACTAGAAAACAGATCAACCTAGATAAAAGTCCTCATTACCCCTGCTCCACAAGTACAGACACCTCAGAAATCTAACTAGAAAACAGATCAACCTAGATAAAAGTCCTCATTACCACTGCTCCACAAGTACAGACACCTCAGAAATCTAACTAGAAAACAGATCATCCTAGATAAAAAGTCCTCATTACCACTGCTCCACAAGTACAGACACCTCAGAAATCTAACTAGAAAACAGATCAACCTAGATAAAAAGTCCTCATTACCCCTGCTCCACAAGTACAGACACCTCAGAAATCTAACTAGAAAACAGATCAACCTAGATAAAAAGTCCTCATTACCCCTGCTCCACAAGTACAGACACCTCAGAAATCTAACTAGAAAACAGATCAACCTAGATAAAAAGTCCTCTTTACCACTGCTCCACAAGTACAGGCACCTCAGAAATCTAACTAGAAAACAGATCAACCTAGATAAAAACTCCTCATTACCCCTGCTCCACAAGTACAGACACCTCAGAAATCTAACTAGAAAACAGATCAACCTAGATAAAAAGTCCTCATTACCGCAGCTCCACAAGTACAGACACCTCAGAAATCTAACTAGAAAACAGATCAACCTAGATAAAAATCCTCATTACCCCTGCTCCACAAGTACAGACACCTCAGAAATCTAACTAGAAAACAGATCAACCTAGATAAAAAGTCCTCATTACCCCTGCTCCACAAGTACAGACACCTCAGACATCTAACTAGAAAACAGATCAACCTAGATAAAAAGCCCTCATTACCCCTGCTCCACAAGTACAGACACCTCAGAAATCTAACTAGAAAACAGATCAACCTAGATAAAAAGTCCTCATTACCCCTGCTCCACAAGTACAGACACCTCAGAAATCTAACTAGAAAACAGATCAACCTAGATAAAAAGTCCTCATTACCCCTGCTCCACAAGTACGGACACCTCAGAAATCTAACTAGAAAACAGATCAACCTAGATAAAAAGTCCTCATTACCCCTGCTCCACAAGTACAGACACCTCAGAAATCTAACTAGAAAACAGATCAACCTAGATAAAAAGTCCTCATTAACCCTGCTCCACAAGTACAGACGCCTCAGAAATCTAACTAGAAAACAGATCAACCTAGATAAAAGTCCTCATTACCACTGCTCCACAAGTACAGACACCTCAGAAATCTAACTAGAAAACAGATCAACCTAGATAAAAACTCCTCATTACCCCTGCTCCACAAGTACAGACCCCTCAGAAATCTAACTAGAAAACAGATCAACCTAGTTAAAAAGTCCTCATTACCACTGCTCCACAAGTACAGACACCTCAGAAATCTAACTAGAAAACAGATCAACCTAGATAAAAAGTCCTCATTACCACTGCTCCACAAGTACAGACACCTCAGAAATCTAACTAGAAAACAGGTCAACCTAGATAAAAAGTCCTCATTACCCCTGCTCCACAAGTACAGACACCTCAGAAATCTAACTAGAAAACAGATCAACCTTGATAAAAACTCCTCATTACCCCTGCTCCACAAGTACAGACACCTCAGAAATCTAACTAGAAAACAGATCATACCACTGCTCCACAAGTACAGACACCTCAGAAATCTAACTAGAAAACAGATCAACCTAGATAAAAAGTCCTCATTACCCCTGCTCCACAAGTACAGGCACCTCAGAAATCTAACTAGAAAACAGATCAACCTAGATAAAAAGTCCTCATTACCACTGCTCCACAAGTACAGACACCTCAGAAATCTAACTAGAAAACAGATTAACCTAGATAAAAAGTCCTCATTACCACTGCTCCACAAGTACAGGCACCTCAGAAATCTAACTAGAAAACAGATCAACCTAGATAAAAAGTCCTCATTACCACTGCTCCACAAGTACAGACACCTCAGAAATCTAACTAGAAAACAGATCAACCTAGATAAAAAGTCCTCATTACCCCTGCTCCACAAGTACAGACACCTCAGAAATCTAACTAGAAAACAGATCAACCTAGATAAAAAGTCCTCATTACCCCTGCTCCACAAGTACAGACACCTCAGAAATCTAACTAGAAAACAGATCAACCTAGATAAAAACTCCTCATTACCCCTGCTCCACAAGTACAAACACCTCAGAAATCTAACTAGAAAACAGATCAACCTAGATAAAAAGTCCTCATTACCACTGCTCCACAAGTACAGACACCTCGGAAATCTAAGTAGAAAACAGATCAACCTAGATAAAAAGTCCTCATTACCCCTGCTCCACAAGTACAGACACTTCAGAAATCTAACTAGAAAACAGATCAACCTAGATAAAAAGTCCTCATTACCCCTGCTCCACAAGTACAGACACCTCAGAAATCTAACTAGAAAACAGATCAACCTAGATAAAAAGTCCTCATTACCCCTGCTCCACAAGTACATGCACCTCAGAAATCTAACTAGAAAACAGATCAACCTAGATAAAAAGTCCTCATTACCCCTGCTCCACAAGTACAGACACCTCAGAAATCTAACTAGAAAACAGATCAACCTAGATAAAAGTCCTCATAACCCCAGCTCCTCATGTACAGACACCTCAGATATTTAACATGAAAACTGATCAATCTTGATATAAACTCCTCATTACCCCTGCTCCACAAGTACAGACACCTCAGAAATCTAACTAGAAAACAGATCAACCTAGATAAAAAGTCCTCATTACCCCTGCTCCACAAGTACAGACACCTCAGAAATCTAACTAGAAAACAGATCAACCTAGATAAAAAGTCCTCATTACCACTGCTCCACAAGTACAGGCACCTCAGAAATCTAACTAGAAAACAGATCAACCTAGATAAAAACTCCTCATTACCCCTGCTCCACAAGTACAGACACCTCAGAAATCTAACTAGAAAACAGATCAACCTAGATAAAAACTCCTCATTACCCCTGCTTCACAAGTACAGACACCTCAGAAATCTAACTAGAAAACAGATCAACCTAGATAAAAAGTCCTCATTACCCCTGCTCCACAAGTACAGACACCTCAGAAATCTAACTAGAAAACAGATCAACCTAGATAAAAAGTCCTTATTTAACTCAGATCAAGTAAACAGCAAATCAAATCCACAGAAATTCTGGTCAGCCATTAACAATATTCTCTGTCCTGGTCACCCCTCTAACCCCTCTTCCTACCTCAATACATCCAGCGTAGAAACAGCCACACTACTAAATACTCACTTTATACAGACTCTCTTACCGTCTAGCAGCAGCACTACTCCTCCACCTACCCCTCTCAACTTACCTGACAACAATTCTTTCTCCATGCAACCTGTCTCCACATCATATATCCAAGCTCTTCTTCTAAAGCTAAAGCCCTGATTCCCCCTCCACTGACAACTTACCACCTGCTTTCCTAAAACTAGCAGCTGACTCTATAGCATTCCCAGTATCTGTTATAATCAACAGATCTATCCATGAATCCACAGTGCCTACCCTGTGGAAATATTTTTTACCATTCCCCTACACAAAGGCGGAAACTCCACAAACCCATCCAATTACTGTCCTATTGCCATCTTATCCCCCTCTCCAAAATTCTTGAAAAAAGCATTCACGCTCAACTTCTCAAACACCTACTCCAACATAACCTTCTCACTCCCACCCAACACAGTTTCCGTCCCAGACACAGCACAACTACTGCCCTCCTATCTTTTACCCACAATATTGCTGAGGCCCTTGACAACAATAAACTCATCTCTTGCCTGCTCTTAGACCTATGTAATGCTTTTGACACAGTCTCCCATCCTCTTCTTCTATCCAAACTCGCCAACCTCAACCTATCATCCTCCACCATTACCTGGTTCTCAAGCTACTTGTCTGGCAGACAGCAATCTGTTAAATGGCTCTCCTCTCCTCTTCTTCTCCCTTCTTACCTGTTCCAACAGGGGTTCCTCAGGGCTCCATCCTAGGACCCCTCCTGTTCAATATTTTCACCAACAACCTCCACAGATCATGTAAACTATCCTCCTTCATTCAATATGCTGATGATTCTACTCTCATCTCTATCTCTGACAACATCTCTGAACTTCATTCCCTTACTCAGCAAACCTTTCTATCTACTGAACAGTGGCTAACAGATAACCTACTTATCCTCAACCCCAAAAAGACTAAACTCTTATTATTCCTGCCCCTGCTCACTCTCCCACCTCAAAACCTCCTTCTCAATCAGTTCCTCAAATAGCACTCTTATTAAACCTGATACTCATTCTAAACTTCTTGGAGTCATCGTCGATGATGAACTCAAATTTAACCTGCACCACCTCCACTGTATAAAAAGACTAACCAGAAATTAGGCTTACTCTATCATAATAAAATAATTCTAACTCCAAATGCTAGACTCTCCCTAGCCCAAGCTTTACTTCTCCCATTACTTCTCTATGCTGCCCCATTGTTCACCAACATTTAAACCACAACCTTAAACAAACTCCAGCAAACTTACCAGAAGATTGCAAGATTCATCACAAACTCTCCATATAAAACACACCACTGCACAGCCCTTACATCCCTAGACTGGCTGGAATTCCCTCACCTACTGTTGTTTGCACAACTTCAAATGTTACAGTCTATACTTAACAAGCCATCATCTTGTTCTGCACTCTCTTCTTTCATCTCTACCTACAAGCCTGCTTGTACCCTCCGTGCCTCCAACCAACAACTACTTCAATCTTTCCAACTTAAAAAAAGCTGTTGGCAAACTCTTATATAAATGCTCTATAGCCCAGACTTGGAGCAAACTTCCTAGAGACATTTGCTCTACTATTCACCCAGCCCACTTTAAGGAAAAACTCAAACTCCATCTACTTAACTCCAAAACCTTTTCTTGTAGAACTCCAACTTGACCCCTCCCTCTCCTTTCTTAGCTCCCCCAGCTCAATTACCTTAGACCCTGTGACATTATGCATGCTTATATTGCTTATTTCCTCTCTATTACTTTTATGTATTGTTAACTTCCTCTCTATTACTTTTAGGTACTCCTTATAGTGGATCTAACCTTTTTTGCCTGTTTACAAGTAAATACCTCTGAACATTAGGAATTCCTATACTGTTAAATACCTCTCTATACTTTTAGGTACACCTTAAAATAGATCAAACCTTTATCTGTAAATATGTAAATAACTTTATTGTTTTCCTTGTATGTTATGGCTGTCCTAATAATATAATTTTGTGCTCAGATTTATGCGTTGAATTTTATAAATACTGTATAACTTAATTTCTTGAATTTCATTACTGTGATATGTTCTTTTTTATTAATGCTGTATAACTCAATATGTGATTTTTTTGTTACTGTATTTCTTGGAACTTTTCTCCTTGGGTCTCCACTGAAAATGGGCCAAGAGCCCAGCTGGACTAACCCAGTTAATAAATGTCAATAAATAAATAAATAAATAAATAAATAAATAAAATCAGAGAAATATAAAAGACTATTATAGTTCACATAAAAAGGTAACAAAAAAGGTTTTGCATCAAAATGCATTTTCTGAAAGTGAAATGACTGGCATTATTGACTGAGTCTAAAATTCTTAGTAATTTATCAGAAAATGAAGTTAGGCAAGATTTGGTAGTTGGAGTATTAAGGCTCTTAGCTTTTAATGAACTGTTTCCTGCAGTCACGGGTACAATGTTCAACTCTCTACTTCTTTCTGCTGCTGTGTAAATTCGAGCAAGTCACTTAACCAGGCAATGTGCTATTCATAATGTGGGCTTTTAAAAAGGAAAAGAACATGAGGAAAACATGCATATTTGTTGTTTCCAAATTCACAAAAAAGACTAGGGAATGTGTGCATGAGTTTTCTGTTTCTGAATACAAGTGATTATGTATTACTTCATTAATTATTGCCTGCTGTCAGGGATGTAAACCATCAGCAGGCTTGTCTGTAATTCAGGAATGAATGCACACACAGGCAGGATGCATTTCAGAGGCTCCATTTGAAGCTGACAACATTGCCTGGATACCTCCATTTCTGCTCTGTCTGTTGATACCAGCTTTCAATTAATTTTCATCCAGAATATTTTATTTTCACATAGCCAGAAAGCACGGCCAAGACTCAGGTGTTGCTACAGTCCTAGGGTGCTCTGGTGATGAGAAACAAAGGCACATTTCAGCAATCCTTGCAAGTGCATCATTAGTGAAGGTTGTCTTTGTATTTTTACCAGGGCACCCAGGGGGTACACCATTTTCCTTGAGAGTGGGGGTGTGCCCTGGAGTGCCCCATCATGACAGAGCCTGTGATTTTTCCAAAGTAGTAGTTAACTGCATCCCCTACTGCCATAGCTGGGTGGATGATATTTACTAGATGACATCTAGTACTGTATCATACAGAGAGGGAACACCCAAGCCTGGCGGAGTTAGACCCCAGTACTCACTCTCCTTCCCTTTGCAGCTTTTGCTACTTCTTGAGTCAGCAAGTTTGTTCGATAACTTGTGTCATACGAGTACTTCACCAAGTGGAGCAATGTCCACCAAGGAGTTTGAGACTGAACTGCACTCCAAATTACAGGCTGCACGCATGATGGAAGGAATGCCCCAGGAGCTGCAGCTAGCATAGACCAACTACAATTTCATCAAAGCTAGATGCTTGATCCCTGACTTACCCAAGATGCTGTCGGTTGTTGTAAAAGAGGTTTTCCCCTTCCATGCTGGCATCTGAAAGCTGCTAACTATCTACTCTGATTGGCTGAGCTGGCACACATTACCTGGGAAGCAAGGAATGCATGAGCGAGACATAAAAAGACTGATTACGCAGACCCGGTACACGAATCAGCCATTTGCGCAGCTTATACATGAAGCAAACTGACACAGTCCAGAAAGCCAGTCTCTTAGTATATGGCTTTTACATGCATCTCTGGTTACTAAATATACGGACACCCTGGGAGATCAGGGCAGTGCAGTTGCTTTGTAGAAGTACAGCGAACACTATCAGGAGTTTGTAACCGAGTATCAAGCAGGGAGGAAGCAGAAGTGCTCCATGTCCATATCAGAGAACAAGACTGAGGTGACGTGTCAAGACTTAGGGAGGGCCCTTACCATGCTGCTGTCCAAAAAAAAAACACCCTTTCATTAGCATACAAATCACATCCTCTAAAGCCTCCTTTAAAAACCTTATCAGGCATCATGTAAAGCAAAGCTGATTGTGCCATGACTGCCCCCAGGCTAGAGCAATCAGACAAGGAACATATACTATGCCCATTGGGTCTATATTACATGATCAAACAGTCAAATGTTCGAACACGTAATAATCGACCCCTAAACATCGAAACCATAATGTTGAACAGCAAAAAACAAAACAACAAAAAAAAACACCCAAACAAACCATAAAACCAATCTAAGCCCTGCAGCTCCCATGTGGGGTCTGCGCCCTCCACACCCCCCACTACTTAAATATACCAACTCCGAGATCGCACTACAGTGCAGACAATGGAAAACTTACATGTCCGCATTGTACGGAGATGTCCATTAAATCGTTCGACATTCTGACATTTTGATATTTACATGTCGATTATTATGTGTTTGAACATTTGACTGTTTGATCACATAATATAGACCCTGTCCATCTTACTTATTAAATTCTAACTCTCACTCACATATACTGAGCCCATCAAGTTAAATAAACACTACTTTTAAAACAAATCGTTACCATGAAACTGTGTAATGATTTATGGTACTAATGAAAGTTTCTTTTCCTCTAGTGCTCTGTCTTCACCCTACTGCAAACATATTCTTATGTTCTATGTATGCATTGTATTGTGTTTCAGATCACAACTGGATACCATGACATTTCTTAACTATTCTTATTATTAATTGTTTTTTTTTCTTTTTTGATGCCCCTGTACTTGTGCTGTCTTTATACCACTGTAAAAACATGTATATTTTGTATGTATTGTGATGCTGCTTAAATATCTAAATGCATCTATAATTGTGTGGAGCTTTTCTCCAAGGGCCTCTGCTGAGAAAGGGCCTTTGGCCCAGTCAGACCCCCCCCCCCTGCCGGTTAACAAATGTAAAATAATAAAAAGTACACAAAGACAAGTTGATACAGCTATACCTTGACACCATAATCACCAACAGTTTGATTGCCAGTATTTCCTGTGGAACAATAACTGCCATCATCCCAAGTGAAATTTTCCCTTCCGTCTGTCCTCCTTCATTTTTCTCCTTCCCTCACTTTCTTTCCTACAATTATGCTATCAATTTTAACTCCCGGTGTATAAAGATGATAACCAGCTACTGCTCTCCATGCCTCTCAATTCCTAGCATCCAGTAATTGTTTCCTTTCTTTCTACTACCCTTCTTTTTTATTACTCCCTACTCTATAACTTGTCAAACAAACTGTTATAAATTACATAATAGACCACCAATAACAATTCTTATGCATTTTTGGCCACATTGTTCTTACCATCATCTTCAAGACTTGCTAGTTATTTGAAATGCCTCATTTATGAAATATCTTACTTATCCTATAATTGCACATCTGCTTAACCTTTCTTGTATAAACTTTTATTGTGTTTATTTTATTTTACTTCACTAGTGAGAATGTTTTGCTAGCATAATCTGTACTATGAATTTACTTGCATAATTTGTACTGGGGAGCTTTTCGCCCTAGGCCTCGGCTGAAAAAGGGCGCAAGCTCAATCAGACTTTCCTGGTCAACAAATTTCAAGTAAATGAATATTGCTATATGCAAATTATAATTTAAGCACAGTTCACTATCCTAGCTTAAAAATAATAATAAAAAAGACAACCAAGTAACCTCGGTATCTGGTTGTTTGCACTGTCCTGGCAAACTCATGAAGGCAAATGAAGAAATCAATCTCAACAGAGAGATCTTACTCTAAGGGAGTAAGCAAGTGTCACAACCGGAGCATTTAAAATGCAGGTTTCAGGTTAGAAGGCAACATTGTTACACATTCTTAGACACCATCATCACAAACTCAAGTGTTCCTGGATACTTCTAAAATGTACCACGCAAAAAACAAACTGAGGAAATACAGATTAAAACACAAATGGAAGGCCCGAGGAAACAAACTGCTTCAGATAAAATGCAGAAGAACTTTAATCTAGAAAATTTTTGAAATAAAAACTTGTTTAAAACTATGAGAGATACATACGTTCATTCACAAAATACATGAACTTCATCAGATTAACATTGCTTGAAGTACACACACATCTTATAACTTTTGTGTTCGATCACATGACTGTCAAGCCCCGAAGAAAATCATCTTAAAAGAGCTACTACAAAGAAATTCACAGTGTGTAGCACTGAGTCAATTCTCTCTCTATATATATATATATATATATATGTATGTGTATGTATATATATATAGATATATATATATATATATATGTATGTGTATGTATGTATATATATATCTATATATATATATATATATATATATATATATATATATATATATATATATATATATACATATATACACACATACACATATATGGTTCCCCTCCACAAGATCGAATGAATGGAAGCTCGAAATGCATAAGCTCGAGACCAGAATCTCAAACTTCCATTCACTTGAAATTGTGAATGGGAAGTTTAGGGCTGGAAAAAAAGAGTTCAGTTACCTTTTTGCAGGGGGCTAGGTCCCCCTGCACCCTTGCAGCTCTTGTCTAAGAGCTGTGAGACCGCACTATAGTGGAGGACTGGGAAATCTTACATTTTGCGCTTATGCATATAGCGCAGGATGGGAGATTTCCCTTTCCTTCACTGTAGTGCAATCTTGGAGTAGGAATATTTAAGTAGGGAG
The DNA here is from genome assembly GCF_019279795.1 of Protopterus annectens. Classification (NCBI taxonomy): domain Eukaryota; kingdom Metazoa; phylum Chordata; order Ceratodontiformes; family Protopteridae; genus Protopterus; species Protopterus annectens. The sequence goes on along the minus strand of NC_056726.1, from coordinate 1,080,079,727 downwards.
GTGTGTGGAGTGCAAGGGGGTGAAGCCCCCCTGCAAAAACATTAGAAAGGTGTTATTTTTTTTATTTTCCCTTCACATTTTCGAGTTTCTGTAAATTCGAGATTCTGGCTTCGGGGTTATGAATTTCAAGTTTATAGGAATTCAATCTTGTGAAGGGGAACCATCTATATTTATATATATATATATATATATATATATATATATATATATTTATATACATATATAGATCTGCGGTGGTGCAGCGGTAGTGTTGTTGCCTCACAACAAGAGGTTGTCCCGTTCGATTCTCAGCTGGAGTGTGGGGACTGCCTTTTCTGTGGAGTCTACATGTCCTCCCCATGGTCGAATGGCATTCCAAAAGACATGCGTGAATGGGCGTGCCTTCGTTGAAAGTTGGGCGTCGAGCTGGCAACTCGGCACCATAAAAATCAATCATTAGCGGACCAGAGTTCCGCTGTGGCGACCTCTAACCGGGAAAAGCCGAAAAACAAACAAACAAATATATATATATATATATATATATATATATATATATATATATATATATATATCATAGAACAAAATGCATTCCCCATGAGATCAGAAAAATAGAGACAAAAGTATGTAAAATATAAACCCTAACCAGGATTTAATAAAATCCATGCAGCCACTGTGTAGAGGCTACATAGAATGTATCTGTATACACAGCCATGGTTCTCCCTCGGCAGAGCGCCATGCATATTGATGATGGCATGCTGCCAAGGGAGCTCATAGTAACAGGAATATTGAATCAGTATAGGGAGACATGTAGCAGCTACCCATGGCTGTAGATGCCACGCATACCTCTCAACTGTATAGATTTTCACAGAATGTCCAGATTCTTGCCTCATATTTTTGGTCTGTTTCTCATAAAATTGTGTTTTTTTGGCAAATCACTGGCAAATCATTGACGTCTGATTCAGAATATAATGCCACACATTTGAGTTTCGGACTTTATATCCTTCAGAAAATTCATGCTAAAGCATAACCTGTTATTCCGTCCACTTTCTAAGTTTGTAAGAGCAATATTTAAAAAGTGTCCCTATTTTTAGGCCTTTGTCCCCCCATTATTTGTGTCTTTGTCCAGATTTCCTGCTCTAAAAGGTTGAGAGGTATGATGCCATGGCAGATGTTATGCGCAGTTTTGAGGCTCCCTGTAATTCTCCCTGCAGCTGTTAAGTGTGTCAAATGTGTAATATGTCATTTTTATGATTTTTTTAAATTATTTTTTTCTGCATGTTTGCATGGTGTGGCACAGAGTGCAGCAATTCCACATGCAATGCTCACATATAGACAGCTGACACCTGCTACACATTTAAAAATAGAAACCAGATGTAATCAATTAAAATAATGGTGTTTATTTAGTTATTTAGTTATTTATTTATTTCCAGTTTGATGACCTGGGAGGTCCACTGGACTCAAGGAGCTCATTTTCAGTGGAGGCCCGGGGAGAAAAGCTCCATATTACATAGTAAAACTAAGCAAAGTATAATATTACATAGTAAAACTAATCAAAGTATAATAGCAAAATTGAAGAACATACATTACATACTAGATTAGAGACAAGTTGTACATTGGTTATAAAGCATCTAAAATGGTTATAAAGCATCTAAAAATTGTATGATGGCAGTAAGGAAAATTCTTCCTAGAAAGGGGAAAATAAAAGGTGGAAAGTAAACTATTTACAATGTATACATTCATGATACTGATGTATTCTGAGAGAGGCAGTTGTATAATAGAAAAAGATGGAGAACATCCATTACATTTTAAGTTAGAGACAAGTTGTTGATCTTTGTTATATAGTATCTAAAATTGTATGATGGCAGTAATGAGAATCATTCCCAGAAAGGGGAGAGTAAAAGGCAGATAGTAAACTATTTACAAAACATACATTCAAGATATTGATGTTTGATTACATTATATTCAGAATGAGGCAGTAGTTTAGGAACTCAGTATGGAATAGAGTTACTTATACTTTAGGTAGGGAGATCAGTATGAAGTAGAGTTACTAAAAGGTTAGGTAGGGAGAGTGCAGTTGCACTTTTTTTTAATTTTAGGATTTCCATTTGCTCAACATGTTGTGGTGTGCCACAAAGCCAAGCGGTGCTCATATGGATACAGTACAAGCACACACCTGTTAGACATCTAAAAATAGAAACTAGATGTAATTAATTATTTAATTCTAGGCTGCTTAAGCATGTTTGTTTGGTACAGTGCATTTCTCAGCAAGGCTCATATGTTGCCTAGTAGTATATGTGAAAGCATACCAATTTTCATAATATCTAAGTAGCTAAATGGGTAGAGTTATGGTCTAATGTGTAGTAGGTAGTTTAATTAAAATTAGAAAAATGGTTATATTTGGCAATGCTGCACAGTGCTAAGCAGTGATTAAACATGCTTAGCACTGCTTAAACATGCTAACAGATACCATGGTTATGTAACTTTTCAAGCTGCTTAGCTGTGCTTAGCTGGTTTGCATGCTGCTAAGCAACACAGCGCTTTTTTGAATGATGCTCAATGACATATAATTGAGAAAAAACAGCCTATATTAAGGCCAATAGGAGCAGGTTCTGCATCAATATTTGGAGTTCAATCAACAGCGGATATGGCAGGTGGTTCTGGTGAAGGTGCATGCTTTTGGGTGCAGAGATGGGGCAATCTGGAGTCCAGTGTCTTTGTTGGGCTCCTAGTTAGGAACCATGAACCCAGGCTGTTGCAGAGCAGGTACCAGGGCTCCATGTGTAAGGCAGAGGCCTGGGACCAGTTGGCCAGGAAACTCACCAATGTTACTGGTATCCACTGCACTGGTGAGCAGTGTCATCACCACCATGACAACCTGAAAAGGAGAAAGAGGGGAACCTTGGACAACTGGAGTTTTCTCCCTGCTTGCACCCATTTTACCACTTTCCTATCTCCCCCTTTTTCTTTTCTTTATATTTTTTAGCTTGATGCTGCATGGCACACCTCATTATGCAGCTTTGCTAAGCTTAGTTAAACAAAGCTATAATGACTATATGTGTGTATAATATTGTAAGACACATGTACAAAACAAACACCTCTGCTATGTTTCGAACCCAAGCAGATTGTAGCTGCAGCCCACTGCATTGACCTGCCATGTCATGTAAACCTTAATAAAATCAGGTGGTTTAAACAAAACATAAGTAATTGTCAGTTACACTCATTAGGCATGTTTCAAAGGAGCTGCAAACCACACTGCACTGAGCAAACTGGAATTAAAAATAATAGAATAAATGGGAGTGTACCATAGACTCTGCTGCAATAGTACACCACTAGACAGCCAAAGACATGATTATGGATGTAAGTGAGGCCTGTGTTAACAGATAAATGTACCCTTTTATCAGCAACATGTAGAAAGATACCTGCTAAGGCATCAATGGCAAAGTACATGCACAGCTGGGATCCTGGTGCAGAAATACAGTCATATAAAGCCATACAGATATTGATGGATGTGAAAAATGTTTGTCACAACATGTATGTTATTAAATGATGCATGTTTTAATTTCCTTTAGAAAATGCATTATAACACAGATCCTGTTTTTCTTTAGAATCTTTCTAAATGTGTCCCTAGTTTTGAGCTTTTGTCCCCAACATTATAACACACTTTGTCCAGATTTCTTGTGCTAATCGATTGAGAGGTATGGTGTGTGTGTGTGTGTGTGTGTGTGTGTGTGTGTGTGTGTGTGTGTGTGTGTGTGTGTGTGTGTGTTTGTGTGTGTGTGTGTGTGTGTGTGTGTGTGTGTGTGTGTGTGTAAGAGGGAGGTAGCATACCCCTCAGCTGTACAAGTGTTTGAAGAATGTCTAGATTTTTGCCCCATATTCCTCCTCAAAAGGACTGAAGTTGCTAAATAATAAGACATTTGAGTTTTAGACATCATATCCTTTAGAAAAATGCATACCGACACAAATCCTGTTAGTCTAGCAATTTTCTAAGTTCGTGAGAGCAATATTTACAATCTATTTATTTTAGGCTTTGTCCAGATTTATTGCACTAAGAGGTTGAGGGTGTGTGTGTGTCTGTGTGTGTGTGTGTGTGTGTGTGTGTGTGTGTGTGTGTGTGTGTGTGTGTGTGTGTGTGTGTGTGTGTGTGTGTGTGTGTGTGTGTGTGTGTGTGTGTGTGTGTGTGTGCACGCGTGTATTAGAATTAGCAGGTGGAATTTATTTTCAAGTGCATTTTCAATGAATTGTGAGCTTTAAGAGAAGAGAAGTTTACTGCTGCTCATGCTGTTTAAAATGTACAACTGTTTTGTTTAGCAAATGGTATCACTGTTGTGGTATAGAATTTTAAAGTAGTTTTAGTAGCAAAGCAGGTAGCATACTTGCATCTTGATGTGTAGAGGGTTTTAGGTTCTGCTACCACAGCATGTAGATTTGTATTTGAAGGAGGTGGGGTGCTGCAGTCCTGAGGATGTTCTCCTTTGGATGAGATGTCTAGTAACCATGAACCTGTTTTCCAGCTTGCCACCCATTTTCTATTGCAATATACCAGCTTACCATCTTTAGGCAAGTTATTCTTTGAGGGCAGCATGCACTGAATTTGTAGATGAAACACTGAAATAGACAGTTGTTTTCTATCAACAACCTCTTCATTGTTTCATATATCTTTAATGTGGAATTATTCAGATGACTTTTACTTCTGTAGAGATTGTGTATATTGATTGATACTGGTGGATTGTAATGACACAAGTTTGAGTGGCCTTTTATGGTTGAAATGCTCTGAAATGGGCAATTTGTTATTCATTTGTATGTTTTTCTCATTGCTTACTGGAAAAATGTTCAGCACACTCTAACAATTGGTGCTATATTATATAAGGGATATAATTCAATTGTATATTATAATTAATAAATTCAATTGTATATCATAATTAATACAGTCAGGAAGGTGAATCAAAGCACTTTTCATGGCCCTAAAAATGTGTGCAAGAGGACTATGATTTGAAAAGCCTAAAGGTAAACTTAACCTGTTACTGGCCAGATGCATTTTCTTTAAATTTAGGTTTCAATGCTATTTCAGTGAATGTGAGTTTCAAAGGTAGAGAAGCTTTAATGCTAAGTCTGTTTTCATTGTAAGACTATTGCTATGTTTAGCAAATGTCTATCAGTGTTTGTGCAATAAAATTTGAAATAAAAGTTGTAAATTAAATTAAATCCAAATATCTGTAATCATTGTAGAAATAAAGCATAAAACAGCATGCACAATGAGAGCTTTGAACAGTATTTATGGAGAAATAGCCAAGTAATGGGACACTGGAATGTCTTCGTTGGGGGAGTTGCATGGGGGTGGCTGTGGGGGGGCTCTAAGTTTGCACCCCCTGCAAAAAAATCCTGCGGGCTCCCTTGGGTACACATTATAGATCACAGTACCTGATGCACACAACACACATCATGTCTGCTAGTACTATCAGTTTAGGACATATAATGCTTGTTGACATCAACAGGCCTTGCTGTGATCAGTCATTTGGGGAGGGGTCACATCACCTGCTACAAATAAAATACTGCAAAGCCCTACCTATTTCTAAATTACAGAGGTTATCATATGTATGCCATATGGATATACACACACCAAATTGGATGGAGTGAGATTAGAACCCCTAAATATATAGTTTTATACACCATAGATCACAGTACTTATTGCACACACCACAGCTTATGTCTGATGTTAGATTGTCAGCTGGTGGTCTTAAGGTGGATGACATCATCAGGCCTTGTAGATGAGGGCAGTTTGGAAAACAACAGCAAGATGGATGGCCATAAAATGCATAACCATTGCAGGTGGATAGCACATGAGGGTGTGTCTGTTGTATTGCAGGGGATATATATATATATATATATATATATATATATATATATATATATATATATATATATATATATATATATATACACACACACACACACACACACACACACACACACACACACACACACACACACACACACACACACACACACACACACACACACACACACACACCAAGTTGACTAGATTGAAATTAGAACCCCTACTTATCTAGTCTCATACACTATAAATCACAATACTTATTACATGTGTCACAGCTTATGTCTGATGCTAGACTATCAGCTAGTGATCTTAGAGTGGACGACATCATCAGGCCTTGTAAAAAAGGGCAGTTTGGAAGCCAGCAACATGTTACAGGGTCAAAACATATATAACCATTGCAGTTGAATAGCCCAAGAGGGCATTTCCATTGTGTTGCAAGGAAATACACACACACACACACACACACACACACACACACACACACACACACACACACACACACACACATACACACACACACACACACACACACACACACACACACACACACACACACACACACACACACACACACACACACACACAAGGTTGGCTGGTGTGAGATTATAACCCCTACCTATCTAGCGTTATACACTATAGTTCACAGTACATATCACATGTGCCACAGTTTACATCTGTTCTGTACACAATTATAGGCACAGTACTTGTGGATTACACAAACTAGGCTTGTGCTGAACAGCATCTGTGGCTTGCAGAGTGATATTGTTGCATACTGTTATCTGCATCTAGTATCCTAGCAGTGAGATAACTGTTATTATCCTAGCTATTAGGATAATAACTGTTATTATCCTAGAGTCATGGACTAAAACTAAATACCAAGAAATTCATAATAGTATCCTTTGGGAAGTCATTCATCCCTGGTAACTATTGTATTTACAGCAGTCCACTTAGAGTTCAAGCAGTAGTCAGGGACTTAGGGACACACCTAGATAGTAATATAGCGTTTAATCATCATGTGTCTACCATGGTGAGGAAAGCATTCTGTGTTGTGCAATGTATAAACAAAGGTATGGCATCTATGTCCAAGGAAGTCATTGTTCCACTGTATTTGACATTCATTAGACCTGTCATATAATGCCCCCTTTGGTATGTATCTAACCAGGCATATCCAACAACTGGAATGTCCACAGAGGTTCTTCACTAAAAGAATACAGGGAGTAAGTAATATGTTCTATGCAGACCACCCCAAGGCCCTATCCCTGTATTCCATCTCCTACAGGCTTTTGAGGGAGAGATCTTTGCCTGGCATGCAGGGCATTGTCAGACCCCACTCTGATGATCCTCTTGCATATCCACAAAACAAACAGTACCAGAATTACCTGTTCTAAAGACTTAAACCTTGCCTGTGATATAAATAGGACCTGCTGGAGAGATAGGTATGTAGCCCAGAGACTACCCTGTCTATGCAACAGGCTCCCCATCCATGTAAAGCAGAGTTCTTCCCTAATCCAATTCAAGTGCAACTTGGACAATTGGATGGAAAAGCAGAAATCCATCCCTGGTTTGGCACCTATGTCTCTGATGCAAACAGGTAGCCTATAAATGGATTATCTCCCAAGCCCATGCTTACACTTATCAAGGGTTGAAAGAAACCACCAACTACTAATCACACAGAAGTAAAGTAATCCAATTAACTTACTGGAACCAACTCCAGTTACAATAAAAGCCCGTGTCCTAGCAACTTTATTAAGTGTTTAATTTAAAATCCACTTTTCGTCAAGACACTGTTGCTCACCTTCATCAGATACAAACAATGCACAAGTTAAAAAAAACATATTAAAGCAGTAAGTGTCATTTAAGTTATCAAGGGTATCAGAACTTGTCAAAGATTTGGGATGCATGGCTAGGCTTAAAAGGCCCTTGTGGTCGTTAGCCTAGTAAACACCTATGAACCTAAGCTATGTGTGTACAGTTGCCAGTATGACCATATGTGGCTGCTTGCAATTAGATAGGCAAACCTGTGAGCAAGGGCATTGTGGCCTGTCCATGCATGCATTGACAACATTATACTTTATACCACCTGCTCACCAGTGTCTATGTGGTGACATCCAGCAGGCACAGGGGTCTGTAGGTGAGGGGATTATGTACTGTTACGCCCTTAGCTTGGTTCCTCTGAGCAACTATAGGGATGTGTGAGTGCAGATTTACTCACCATTATTAAGGTATGTGGGACAGTACATACATCCACACATATTTCTGTATAGAACAAGGATGTCTCTATAAATGTAGCTGTGTGTGTATGATATGTATATGTGTTACGTAGAGAGTCTATATATCACTGTAATATATATAGCTATATACACTATATTTATTTGACAGTATATAGTGATAGATACACTAATCATGTAAGAGAGAGAGAGAGATAGGGACAGACGGATATGTATACATATATGTCTGTATGTACAGACGTATTTACACATAACAGGTCATTTTCATAGACTTCATAGATGAATACTAGGCATACTGCCAATAACCTGAGATCAGAATCAAACCTTTTACCTTGTGTTGATGAGGTGAATACTTTAACCATTATGCCATACCCATCCCTAAATTTTGATGAAGAAGCAACAGAACTGCTCAGTACTTACAAGGTGACTCCAGGCCACACCTATATGTACTCCAGTCCAGGATTTTGTGTGTTACAAACATTGCCATCTGCACCTGTTTCTTCAGTACTGCATTTCCCTCAAAATGTCCATGGCATTCCCCAGCTGTCTGCTGTACTTAATATGTGACATAGGTTCATAATGTTACACCATACAGAAGCTGAGAGTCTGCATATCTCTCAACTGTACAGATTTTTGCAGAAAGTCCAGAATTTTGCCTCATATTTCTAGTCTATTCCTCATACATTTGTGGTGTTCTGGTAAATTATTGTATATTGAAGTCACGAAATAACTACAAACAAACATTTGAGTGTCTGACTTTATATCTGTCAGATATTATGTAATAATGCAACTTGATTTTATACTAGCAATTCTTTAGGCTAATCAGAATAATATTTAATGTCTGCCTCTATTTGTGGGCCTTTGTCCCCCATTCTTTATGGCTTTTTCCTGATTTCTTGCACTAACAGATTGAGAGGTATGACAGTCTGTGAAAACATCACCATAGTAATACCTCACATGCAAAAGCTGTGCATACTTCCAGATTTGAACCATCAATGCCATCAACAATGGTGACATCCTTACCCCACTGAGCCCCACAGGCTGCCAGACAGAGAAGTATCATTCCTCACACAATCAACAGCATACATATGTACATTGTTATCCCTGCATTACGTGAGACATACCCTCCCTCCCTGTTCCTGTGTTGGTATTAGTGTTGGTGGCTCTGGAATTACCCACCCCTCCTGTAAGTCTGTATTAGAACACTCCTCATGGGTCCATCTCATTTGCTAACTTAACCGAGTACAGTGAGATCATATTCTGAGTCTAGTGTTCACTCTACTTAATATAGAGAGAAGATTTGAGAAGGCCAGCCCACTTAGGTTCTTCCTTCCTCTGTTCTTGTACTTAAAAATGTTTGCACTTTATTCATTTGCTTTTACTGTAGCTTTTCTTAAAAGTACTTAATTTTATTTATTCTGCTGCATTTTTTACTGCTTGGTCGTAGCCTGATTAAATTGTAACTGTTATTCTAAGTCTTTTGGTTTAAGCACTTGGACTTCATACAGGCTGTTATACATTAAGAAGATTTGTGGTCTGCACTCTTGTGGGAGGAGAGGCTGGATTCTATCCTTTTGAGCTGGGAATTTCTGGTCACAGGCTTATTGTGACTGCTTAATTGAACTGTTTCTTTCTGAAATTGGTGCGCCTTGTTGCTGCAGCA